>NC_140991.1:239475320-239499954 GCF_052327205.1 Somniosus microcephalus | reverse complement strand
CCTCTTTCTTCCCCCCCCTCTTTCCCCCCCCTCTTCCCCCTTCTTCCCCTTCCCTTCTTCTCCCTTCTCTTCTTCCCCCCTCCCTTCTTCCCCCCTCTTCCCCCCTCTTCCCCCTTCCCTTCTTCCCCCCTCTTCCCTTCTTCCCCCCTCTTCCCTTCTTCCCCCCCTTCCCCCCCTCCCCCCCTTCCCCTTCCCTCCCTTCCCCTTCCCTTCTTTCCCCCTTCCCCTTCCCTTCTTTCCCCTTCCCCTCTTCCCCCCTTCCCTTCTTCCCCCCTTCCTTCTTCCCCCCTTCCCTTCTTCCCCCTTCCCTTCTTCCCCCTTCCCCCTTCCCTTCTTCCCCCCTTCCCTTCTTCCCCCCTTCCCTTCTTCCCCCCTTCCCTTCTTCCCTTCTTCCCCCCTTCCCCCCTTCCCTTCTTCCCCCCTTCCCCCTTCCCTTCTTCCCCCTTCCCTTCTTCCCCCCTTCCCCCTTCCCCTTCCCCCTTCCCTTCTTCCCTTCTTCCCCCTTCCCCCTTCCCTTCTTCCCCCCTTCCCTTCTTCCCCCCTTCCCCCCTTCCTTCTTCCCCCCTTCCCCCTTCCCTTCTTCCCCCCTTCCCCCTTCCTTCTTCCCCCCTTCCTTTCTTCCCCCCTTCCCCCCTTCCCTTCTTCCCCCTTCCCTTCTTCCCCCCTTCCCCCTTCCCCTTCCCCCTTCCCTCCTTCCCTTCTTCCCCCCTTCCCTTCTTCCCCCCTTCCCTCCTTCCCTTCTTCCCCCTTCCCTTCTTCCCCCCTTCCCCCTTCCCCCTTCCCTTCTTCCCTTCTTCCCCCCTTCCCTTCTTCCCCCCTTCCCTTCTGCCCCCCTTCCCTTCTTCCCCCCTTCCCTTCTTCCCCCCTTCCCTTCTTCCCCCCTTCCCTTCTTCTCCCCCTTCCCTTCTTCTCCCCTTCCCTTCTTCTCCCCTTCCCTTCTTCTCCCCTTCCCTTCTTCTCCCCCTTCCCTTCTTCTCCCCTTCCCTTCTTCCCCCCTTCCCTTCTTCTCCCCCTTCCTTCTTCTCCCCTTCCCTTCTTCTCCCCTTCCCTTCTTCTCCCCCTTCCCTTCTTCTCCCCTTCCCTTCTTCTCCCCCTTCCCTTCTTCCCCCCTCTTCCCCTCCCCTTCTTCCCCCTTCCCTTCTTCCCCTTCCCTTCTTCCCCCCTCTTCCCTTCTTCCCCCCTTTCCCCCCTTTCCCCCCCTCCCCCCCTCTTCCCCTTCCCCCCCTCTTCCCCTTCCCCCCCTTCCCCTTCCCTTCTTTCCCCCTTCCCCTCTTCCCCTCTTCCCCCCTTCCCTTCTTCCCCCTTCCCTTCTTCCCCCCTTCCCTTCTTCCCCCCTTCCCTTCTTCCCCCCTTCCTTCTTCTCCCCTTCCCTTCTTCTCCCCCTTCCCTTCTTCTCCCCCTTCCCTTCTTCTCCCCTTCCCTTCTTCTCCCCCTTCCCTTCTTCTCCCCCTTCCCTTCTTCTCCCCCTTCCCTTCTTCTCCCCTTCCCTTCTTCTCCCCCTTCCCTTCTTCTCCCCCTTCCCTTCTTCTCCCCCTTCCCTTCTTCTCCCCTTCCCTTCTTCTCCCCCTTCCCTTCTTCTCCCCTTCCCTTCTTCTCCCCCTTCCCTTCTTCTCCCCTTCCCTTCTTCTCCCCCTTCCCTTCTTCTCCCCTTCCCTTCTTCTCCCCCTTCCCTTCTTCTCCCCTTCCCTTCTTCTCCCCCTTCCCTTCTTCTCCCCCTTCCCTTCTTCTGCCCCTTCCCTTCTTCCCCCCTTCCCTTCTTCTCCCCCCTTCCCTTCTTCTCCCCTTCCCTTCTTCTCCCCCTTCCCTTCTTCTCCCCCTTCCCTTCTTCTCCCCCTTCCCCCCTCTTTCCCGCCCCCCCTCCCCCCCTCTTTCCCGCCCCCCCTCCCCCACTCCTCCCGCAGCAATCGCCGGCTCAGCTCGGCCTCCTGCTCCCATGACTTCGGCCGCAATGGCCAGCTCCAATGCCGGGTGCCGGGTAAGTGTGATAACGTCATTATGCAATTCACGTGACCGCCCCAAGCGTGGGCAAACGCAATGACGTCATGTCACAAGTCACGTGACGCCCCAAGTGTGGGAAAACGTGAGCAACGCAATGACGTCACGACGCAAACACGATGACATCATCGCACAAACCTCCGGACTGCCTAGTCAGTCCTCGTGGCGTTCCCCGCTGGGGAAAGACCTATTCCACGACTCTCCTGCATCGTTCTACATTGTTTGCTCTATTTCATCTAATCCAACATTAAAATCCTGTTTGTTGTTCTTCTGAGTCAAGCTCCGTTATTTGTTAGGAATACACCTCTTCCTACATTGGTGACCCAACGACGTGAGGACGGGAATTCATCAAAACCTGCATTGGTGACCCCGTCTCCGTGAAGGTTTTTCATGGGCGACGCGCACAGCCTAAACCCCGTCTCTGTGAACGGTCTCACAGAAGAGGAGCCCAATGAATAACAACCGACGAACAACAACCGACAAACACCAATTCCTACATTGGCAACCCCGTCTTTGCAAATGTATTCGCAAAGGAAGCGCAGCCTGGAGGTGGTCCCGTTTTTCACGAACGTAACGCAGCCGGACCCTGAATTTTTGTGAACGATTTTCACAAAAGAAGCACGCCATGGAAGCATCAGCCATTTCGCTGTCGCTACCGCAATTCAGGGAGCAGCAACCGCCCTCACAGAATCACAGAAACCCCACAGTGCAGATAGAGGCCATTTCAGCCCATCGAGCCTGCACCGACACATATCCCACCCGATCACCGTAACCCCTACACCAACACATATCCCACCCCTATCCCCGTAACCCCACGTATTTAATCCCCCTAGCACTAAGGGTCAATTTAATCATAGCCAATCAACCTAACCCGCACATCTTTGGACTGTGGGAGGAAACCGGAGCACCCGGAGGAAACCCACGCAAACACGGGGAGAATGTGCAAACTCCACACAGACAGTCGCCCGAGGCCGGATTCGAACCCGGGTCCCTGGCGCTGTGAGGCAACAGTGCTAACCATTATGCCACCGTGCTTTCTTCAGGTAGAAGCCCCGCTTGCCAAGAACATCGATGCGGTGCAGACCAACGAGGTCTCCATATTTGTCAGCTCTACCGCCTTACGGATCGTCCGCCTCCACGACATCTCCCAATGTAACAGCAAGTATACATCCCTCCAACCGCGGGTTCCGCAGGTTTTCGGGCCCACAAGATCGGAGCGTGCCCCCGCGGAGATGCCACGAGGGCTCGCTCCTCACGAACCACGAGGACGCATCCCTCGCGAACCACGAGGACGCATCCCTCGCGAACCACGAGGACCCATCCCTCGCGAACCACGAGGACCCATCCCTCGCGAACCACGAGGACCCATCCCTCGCGAACCACGAGGACCCATCCCTCGCGAACCACGAGGACCCATCCCTCGCGAACCACGAGGACCCATCCCTCGCGAACCACGAGGACCCATCCCTCGCGAACCACGAGGGCCCATTCCCCGCCGCTGACGCACCAGCCCGTCAGCCTGCTGGTTGTGTTTTCTACCACACTTTTCGGCGCGAAAGCGAAGCGTTATCGCCCTCCCGGCAGTTATCCCCCTCAATCAACAACTAGAAGTGTTGCGGCCCTCTCTACAGTGTTGCCCTCAACAAACGCAAACATCGAGGACGGGTCCAACGGGCATCCCGCGGCCGCGATTGGCCACGTGAACGTTGCTGTCATCACCGATCACTGATCAACGCAGCAATGGTTCACTCACTTCCGTGTTAACGTAGCACTACGGCACGCACCGTTCTGTGCGTTCCCGACTGCCGAAGAGTTCGCTCGCCTGTCGGCGAGTTCACCGACCTGCCAGGACCCACGTTATTTCCTCCTGGGTCACCCGTTTGGCATTCCTGTAGATTTCGTCAGACTGAGGACCTTCTTCCAACAATGACGGAGCCATGGTCCGCGTCTGCCCAACCTGCCAGTCACTATGACGCGGCCAGCTGTTTCGTCCCGGCGCCCGCTTCGAACCACGGGCTGCAGAGGTCACACGTCTCCACGGTCCTTCGCACGGCTGGTTACGTATTATTCGCCACGACGCACACAAGGATCCGCTTACGACCAGCACCTTTCGACCTCGCCCGCCAAGTCCAGACAGCACGACCGCCGAGTCCTTCGGACATCCATCGTCGTTACGGCAGGTCATGCACGATCGCCCACCGGACCCGCCAGCCACCCAGCAGTCTCCGTCTCGAGACTGCAGGAGTCGTTCGGACAGGCTCGTCAGACCACCTCATCTTTTGTTGTTCATTAAAGCGAATTCTGGGGGGGCGCATGTAGCGGTACCACCGAGTGTCCCTTACTTATTATGCATAATTCCCTTTAACGTAACGATGTGTGTATATATAGATATATATATATATATAGTTTACCTGTACGGGGCATTGCCCCTTTAAGAACGCGAGCCGGCTCAGCTCGGCCTCCCGCTCCCGCAGCAATCGCCGGCCCAGCTCGGCCTCCCGCTCCCATCGCTGGCTCAGCTCGGCCTCCCGCTCCCGCGACTTCGGCCGCAATGGCCAGCTCCAATGCCGGGTGCCGGGTAAACATGATAACGTCATCACGCAATTCACATGACCGCCCCAAGCGCAGGCAAACGCGATGACATCATGTCGCAATTCACGTGACGCCCCAAGCATGGGAAAACGCGAGCAACGCGATGACGTCACAACACAAATGCGATGACATCATCGCGCAAACCTCCGGACTGCCTAGTCAGTCCTCGTGGCGTTCCCGCTGGGGAAAGACCTGTTCCACGACTCTCCTGCATCGTTCTATGTTGTTTGCTGTATTTCATCTAATCCAACATTAAAATCCTGTTTGTTGTTCTTCCGAGTCAAGCTCTGTTATTTGTTAGGAATACACCTATTCCTACAATCTGCCTTTTACAAATCCGTGTTGGCTCTCCTTAATTAGCTTAAACCTCTCCAAGTGCTCGTTAATTTTTTTCCTTGATGATTATCGTTTCTAAAACTTGTTAACTGCAGGTCGGACAGTTTACTAGGATTGTCCTCACACCCCTTGAACAATGGTGTCACATTTGCCACTTTCTAATCCTCCGGCACCTCCCCCGCATCTAGGCAAGAATGGAAAATTATGGCAAGCCCTTCCGCTATCTCCTCCCCCAATTCCCTTAGCAACCCAGGATGCAAGCCATCTGGACCAGGCAACTTGTTCACTCTAAGCATATCCAGCCTTTCTAGTACATGTCTATCAATTTTCACCCCTTCCATTGCTTCTACTTTTTCCACTTCTACTGATATTTTGTCAGCATCCATCTCCTTAGTAAACACCAATACAAAGTACTCAATGAGTATTCTAGCCTTGCCCTGCACCTCTAGGCACATATCACCACCTTTGTCTCTAATAGGCCCCACCCTGCCTCTTACTACCCGCTTACTGTTTACATGCCGGAAGATAATTTTTGGGTTCACTTTTATGTTAACTGCCATACTACTCTCATATTCTCTTTGCCAATCTTATTTTCATCTTCGCTTTCCCTCTCAATTTATTGTATTTGGCCTGGTTCTCCCTTGAAGAATTCATCTGACATGCATCATACACCCTCTCTTTTTGTTTCATCATCACCAGATGATGCTGTATAATTTTTTTTACTTTCTGGAATATCCTAGTATCTGTCACATTTTCATCTATGGGGGCATTAACTGGGCATTCAACATATCAATTTGGACATTCCACAATGGAAGTTTGCACAAAATGCGGCAGCTGCCATATTGGTTAAGGAGCCTATTGCTAGAGCCAGGAAGGCAGAATGCTGCTGATAATACACTAAGGGCACTTGAGATAGCCGTGGTGGGAGACCTCGAGCAGCTCTGGCCCTCGAGGGCATGACTGCAGACTGCTGTCTCTGTGCCTGCTGGTGCAGTCTGGGCTAGCTGGCTGTGTGGATCCAAGAGGAGAACTGGATCAGAGACTGGCAGTGGAGCAGGCAACTGAGAGAAGACAGCATCAGCCTCTTCCATGGAGCCAATATCAGTGTCATGGGGCTGCCCCATTACACTTCCATTGCTCTAAGTGTAGTGATGTTCTGGAAGCTCCTATCCATGCTTTCCTTGATGGATTGAAAATCTGAGGTGTTAAATCCCAGAGCCATGATGGCAGCAGTCTGGTCTCCAAGCTGAGCTTTCACCAGAGGCTCCATCATTGTGGCTTCCACTGTAGTGCTCATAAATCTGACCAAAATGTTCATGTTTGACTGTATAGTTTCAATTACTTTCTGGATGACCTCACACAAATGAGAAATAGACTCTTCCATGCTCTATGCCATTGTGCACACGCTCGTTAGCAAGCTACTCAATGCAGTTAGAAGGTTTTGGTGCATAGAATTTTATCTAGTCTTTGTCCTCGGTCTTCATCAGTGTCATCTGCAGCAGAACTAGGATAGGAGCTCTCCCTCTGGCAAGCTACTTCCTCGGCCGTTCTATCCTCCTGCCCATGCTTCTGCAGAGGTGCCTGGTGAGTTTCACTGTGCAGAATCCTGTAAAGAACGTGTGGTGCCAGTCTGGTGCTGGCTAAGGTAAGGTCAATTGACTGTGCCTTCATTAGTGCTGCCCACTTCCTTGGAGAAGAACTTGGAGCAGAAGGGGGAGAATCCAGTTGTCATGGTCCACGTAGGAACCAACAACATAGGAAAAATTAGGAATGATGT
This sequence comes from Somniosus microcephalus, assembly GCF_052327205.1. Lineage (NCBI taxonomy): Eukaryota > Metazoa > Chordata > Chondrichthyes > Squaliformes > Somniosidae > Somniosus > Somniosus microcephalus. Next base: position 239,493,254 of record NC_140991.1, on the reverse strand, counting down.
TCTGCTGATGGAGTTTGAGGAGCTAGGGTACAAATTAAAAGTAGAACCTCAAAGGTAATAATCTCTGGATTGCCACCTGAGCCACGTGCAAATAGGCACAGGGACAAACAGATTAGTGGGTTAAATGCACGGCTGAAAGAGTGGTGTGGGAGACAGGGGTTTCAATTCATGGGGCACTGGCACCAGTACTGGGGAAAGAGGAAGTTGTTCCGTTGGGGCAGCCCCATGATACTGGCTGGGACCAGTGGCCTGGCGAATTGAATAACTAGGGCAGTAGATAGGGCTTTAAACTAATGGGGAGGAAGGTTTCAGGTAAGGGTAAATTTATAAGTCTGAAGAGAAGTCAAGGCTGTAGAGCAGAGTAGCAATTTGGCTAAAATCATGCAGATTGATTCAGGAATTGACAGAGTTTAACAAAAGTAGGAAGGCATTAGCAACTAAAGTCACATCAGGGAATACAGTAGAAAGTTAAAATTAAAGGCACTACATCAATGTACAGAGAGCTAGAAATTTGGTGCATTTGCGCCTCGTTGGTGTTAATGGGGCACAAACTACTTTTCGTCCGGGTGCGGTGCCGCTAACGACTCCCGCTAAATTCAGTGGGAGTTTAGTGGTGACGGTAATCAGTAGCGCCCTGCTCTGCTGCACAGGTGATGACGTCATCACCGAGTGCAGCACCCTGTTTTCGACCCGCCTGCAAAATTGGCCCACAGCCCCGGAATCTGCGCGGGGCGATGACAGCGGTTGTTTCGGGGCGGGAACGTAGCGGCAGGAGGCTCGCGGGGCGCTAACTAAAGGGGGTTGACGGGTGGGGAAAAAAAAAAAATCGGTCCACTTACTTGTCGCAGCCCATTGCATTTTTGAACGTGGGGTTCGTGCCATGATCTGGCAGCCCGGCACTCCTCTTGTGTGCTGGGCTGCTGGCACTGCACCCCATTCCCCGGTGGTCCAGGTAGGGCCCCGCAGATTTGTGGGCTTGGGCCCTCCCCTTTAATGAGGGGAAGAGCCACTCCATACAGCAGCGCTATGTGGCCCAGTGTGTCGCACTGCAGAACCCAATGCCACATGGCGCTTTTTTTTGCCAGGCGCTAAATTTAGTGCCCAGGCAATGTTAGCGACCCAAAATGGTCGCTAATTAATTTCCCCCCCAAAGTATTCATAACAAGATAGACGAATTAATGGCAGAGATAAATGGGTTTGATCTAGTAGCCATTACTGAGACGTAGTTGTAGGGTGACCAAGGTTGGGAACTAAATATTCCATGGTAATTGACTTCTGGAAAAGGTAGACAAAATGGAAAAGGATGTGTGGTAGCCCTGCTATTAAAGGATAAGATAAAGGCAGTAGTGAGAAAGGATCTCAGCCCAGAAAATCAGGATGTAGAATCAGTATGAGTGAAGCTAGGAAATAACAAAGGGCAGAAAATACTGAAGTCACACAACACCAGGTTATAGTCCAACAGCTTTATTTGCAATCACAAGCTTTCGGAGCGCTGCTCCTTCGTCAGGTGAAGTGAAGAGGTACATATAGGCACAGCATATATAGTCAGAGAACACTGCCAGATGATTACAGGTAATCTTTCTAACTGCCCTTTATCACACCTCGGCAGAGAGATAATCACAGCAATCAAAGGTGTGAATGGTGTCCAAACAGGTCAGTCAGGAAAACATTACATCAAAGAACAATGAGGTGGGGTCACAAGGGGTCGAATGTTGCAGATGCTGGGGTCTGTATGAAAAACAAACAAAAAAACAAAAAATAAAAAAAATGTTTTTGCTGGAAATCACAGCAGGTCCGGCCGCATCTGTGTAGAGAGAACAAGCCAACGACGACTCGAGTCTGGATGACTCTATGTCGGGTGGGGTTACATGTAGCATGACATGAACCCAAGATCCCAGTTGAGGCTGTCCTCGAGTGTGGAACTTCCACACTTTGGGAGGCAGTAGAAGTCTCCCACGTACTCCCCGCTTGGGAGACTTCTACTGCCTCCCAAAGATACACAAAGCCAATACACCCGGACGTCCTATCGTATCAGGCAACGGAACCCTGTGTGAGAACCTCTGGATATGTCGAGGGCATCCTGAAACCCATCGTACAGGGAACCCCCAGCTTCTGTCGCGACACTACAGACTTCTTACAGAAACTCAGCACCCATGGACCAGTTGAACCAGGAACACTCCTCGCCACGATGGCCGTCTTGGCACTCTACACCAGTATCCCCCACGATGACAGCATCGCTGCAACAGCCTCAGTACTCAACACCAACAACAGCCAATCTCCAGACGCCAGCCTACAACTCATCCGCTTCATCCTTGACCACAATGTCTTCACCTTCGACAACCAGTTCTTTACCCAAACACACGGAACAGCCATGGGGACCAAATTCGTACCCCAATACACCAACATCTTCATGCACAAGTTCGAGCAAGACTTCTTCTCTGCACAGGACCTCCAACCAACGCTATACACCAGATACATCGACGACATTTTCTTCCTATGGACCCACGGCGAAGAATCACTGAAAAGACTACACGATAACATCAAGTTCCATCCCACCATCAAACTCACCATGGACTACTCCTCAGAATCGGTTCCATTCTTGGACACACAAATCTCCATCAAAGATGGACACCTCAGCACTTCACTCTACCACAAGCCCACGGACAACCTCACGATGCTCCACTTCTCCAGCTTCCACCCTAACCACGTTAAAGAAGCCATCCCCTATGGACAAGCCCTGCAAATACACAGGATCTGCTCAGATGAGGAGGAACGTGATGGACACCTACAGACGCTGAAAGACACCCTCGTAAGAACACGACTCATCGATCGACAGTTCCGACGGGCCACAGCGAAAAATCGCATAGACCTCCTCAGAAGACAAACATAGGACACAACCAACAGAGTACCCTTCGTCATCCAGTACTTCCCCGGAGCGGAGAAACTATGCCATGTTCTTCGCAGCCTTCAACATGTCATCGATGACAATGAACACCTCGTTAAGGCCATCCCCATGCCTCCACTACTTGCCTTCAAACAGCCGCCTAACCTCAAACAGACCATCGTTTGCAGCAAATTACCCAACTTTCAGGAAACAGCGACCACGACACCACACAACCCTGCCACGGCAACCTCTGCAAGACATGCCAGATCATCAACACAGATACCATCATCACACGTGAGGACACCACCCACCAGGTACATGGTACATACTCATGTGACTCGGCCAACGTTGTCTACCTCATACGTTGCAGGAAAGGATGCCCCGGAGCATGGTACATCGGCGAGACCATGCAGACACTGCGACAACGGATGAACGGACACCGCACAACAATCACCAGGCAGGAGTGTTCCCTCCCAGTCGGGGAACACTTCAGCAGTCAAGGACATTCAGCCTACGATCTTCGGGTAAGCATTCTCCAAGGCGGCCTTCGAGACACACGACAACGCAAAATCGGCGAGCAGAAACTGATAGCCAAGTTCCGCACTCATGAGGACGGCCTCAACCGGGATCTTGGGTTCATGTCACACTACATGTAACCCCACCCAATGTAGAGTCATCCAGACTCGAGTCGTCGTTGGCTTGTTCTCTCTACACAGATGCAGCTGGACCTGCTGTGATTTCCAGCAAAAAAAATTTTTTTGTTTTTTTGTTTGTTTTTCATACAGACCCCAGCATCTGCAACATTCAACCCCTTGTGACCCCACCTCATTGTTCTTTGATGTAATGTTTTCCTGACTGACCTGTTTGGACACCATTCACACCTTTGATTGCTGTGATTATCTCTCTGCCGAGGTGTGATAAAGGGCAGTTAGAAAGATTACCTGTAATCATCTGGCAGTGTTCTCTGACTATATATGCTGTGCCTATATGCATCTCTTCACTTCACTTCACCTGACGAAGGAGCAGCGCTCTGAAAGCTTGTGATTTCAAATAAAGCTGTTGGACTATAACCTGGTGTTGTGTGACTTCTCACATTTGTCCACCCCAGTCCAACACCGGCATCTCCACATCAGAAAATACTGAGGGGGCGTATAAACTACTCCCACAACTGTAATCATAGTGTGGGACAGAGTATAAATCAGGAAATTAGAGGAGCATGTAACAAGGGTAATGCAATAATCATGGGGGACTTTAATCTTCGTATGGACTGGGCAAACCAAATTGGCAAAAATAGCCTGGAGAATGAGTTCATGGAATGCATTTGAGCCAGTTTTCTTGAACAATAGTTTGAGGAAACATTGAGAAGTTTATTTTAGATCTAGTATTGTGTAATGAGACAGGGTTAATTAGTAATCTTATAGTAAAGGATTCTCTGGGGAAGAGTGATCGTAATGTGATAGAATTTCATATTAAGTTTGAGAGTGATGTGGTTAAGTCCAAAAATAGGGTCTTAAATTTAAATAAAGCCAATTACGGAATTATAAGGGGTGAGTTGGCTTGGGTAGATTGGGAAATTAGATTAAAAGGTATGATGGTAGATAAGCAATGGCAAACGTTTAAAGAAATAATTAATTCTCTTGGAATAAAAACCCAACACGGAAAGTGGTACAACCATAGCTAGCCAAAGAAGTTAGGATAGTATTAGATTAAAAGAGGCTTACAATGTTGCCAAAAAGAATAGTAGGCCTCAGGATTGGGAGGGTTTTTAAAAAATCAGCAAAGGATGACCGAGAAAATAGAATGAGTGTAAACTAGATAAAGGGAGAAAATAGAATATGAGAGTAAACTAGAAAGAAATATCAAAACAGATTGTACGAGTTTTTACAAGTATGTAAAAAGAAAGAGATCAGCAATGTAACTGGGTTCATTAGAAGCAGAGACAGGAGAAATTATAATGGGGAATAAGGAAATGGCAGAGACATTAAACAAATATTTTGTATCTGTCTTTCATAGTAGAAGAATCATCAATCATCAGCAAAGTGTTGGAAGGGGCATTGACCATGTTATCAAGAAGCACTTAGTCACCAATAACCTGTTCACCGATGCTCAATTTGGGTTCCGCCAGGACCACTCCACTCCCGATCTCATTACAGCCTTGGTCCAAACATGGACAAAAGAGTTGAATTCCAGAGATGAGGTGAGTGCGACAGCCCTTGATCTCAAGGCAGTACTTGACCGAGTGTGGCACCAAGGAACCCTAGTAAAATTAAAGTCAAAGGCCTAGAAATTCAGTTGCGTTTGCGCCCAATTAGGGGCAAAAGAGTGGGTTGCGCCGGAAGTTGCGTCGCGCCCGAAATTAGGTGGGCCCTAACATCGGCGTTAGCCGGTAGCACTGCGCCGGCACCGATGACGTCATCGGTGTGCGCAGTGCCCCGGTACCGCCCGAAACCACGCCGATCCCCATCTTCAGTAGCGGCCGCCTCTTCCGTGGCGGGCGCTAACAACATCGGGAGACCGGGTCCTTACTGCAGCCTTAGCGGCGCAAGTTAAGGTGGAGGTGGGGGGCGGCCGCTTTTTCAGCGGCCGCCTGCCCGCACCTCCTTCCCCGGCCTCCTCCACCCCCCCCCCCCCGCGGCATTGCCGGCTGGTTTCCGTGGAGCCCGGCACTTCTCCGTTGTGCCGGGCTCTTTTGCCGGCACTTGCAATCGGGGCTCCGGCCGTTGCAGGCACCTCCCCCTTAAGAGAAGGGGGAGGCCTGCAGTACAGCAGCCTGCCGCACCGCATCGGGTGGCGCAGCGGGACCGGCAGCGCTGAAATTCACTTACAGCGCCCCAAGCGGGGCGGACACACCCTGTACCAGCGCCCGGTTCCGCTTTGGGGCGCTGAAAGTGAATATGGGGCGGGCACAACTGGCTCCGCGGCGGGCGCAAAATTTACGGCGCAAACGAGCTGGCGGTGCTATACCCAATTTCTAGGCCTAACTCTCCACTGGCTGGCTTCATACCTAGCACAAAGGAAGATGATTGTGCTTGTTGGAGGTCAATTATCTCAGTCCCAGAATATCGCTGCAGTAGTTCCTTAGGGCAGTGTCCTAGGCCCAACCATCTTCAGCTGCTTCATCAATGACCTCTCCATCATAAATTCAGAATTGGGGATGTTAGGTGATGATTGCACAGTGTTCAGTTCTATTCACAACTCCTCAGATAATGAAGCAGTCCGTGCCTGCCTGCAGCAAAATCTAGACAACATTGAGGCTTGGCTGATAAGTGGAAAGTAACATTTGTGCCACACAAATGACTATCTCCAACAAGAGAGTCTAACCACCGCCCCATGACATTCAACAACATTACTATCGCTGAATCCCCCACGATCAACATCCTGGGGGTCACCATTGACCAGAAACTTAACTGGACCAGCCACATAAATACTGTGGTTGCAAGAGCTGAGTATTCTGCAGTGAGTGACTCCCCAAAACCTTGCCACTATCTACAAGGCACAAGTCAGGAGTGTGATGGAATACTCTCCACTTGCCTGGATGAGTGCAGCTCCAACAACACTCAAGAAGCTCAATACCATCCAGGACAAAGCAGCCCACTTGATTGGCACCCCATCCACCACCTTAAACATTCACTCCCTCCAACACCAGCACACCATGGCTGCAGTGTGTACCAAGTCACACACCATCATGACTTGGAAATATATCTCCCTTGTTTCATCGTCACTGGGTCAAAATCCTGGAACTCCCTCCCTAACAGCACCATGGCAGTACCATCACCACTAGCAGCTGGGGAATTTAAATTCAGTTAATTAAATAAATCTGGAATAAAAAGCTAGTATCAGTAATAGTAACCATGAAACTATTGGATTGTCTTAAAAACCCATCTGGTTCACTAATGCCCTTTAGGGAAGGAAATCTGCCGTCCTTACATGGTCTGACCTATATGTGACTCCAGACTCACAGCAATGTGGTTGACTCTTAACTGCTCTCTGAAATAGTCATAGTCATAGAGTTTTACAGCACAGAAAGAGGCCCTGAAGGGATAATTACAAGTCCTAGCCCTGTTCGGGCTACCCCAGATCAGGCATATTCCCCAGGCGTTTACCTTCAACTTAAGTTAGAGATAGCCGAATTCTATAAGACGCTTAAATGGGTCTAAAGGTTCAGGCTATCTCTCCCTAAAGGAAAGGAACGACTGAAGATGTTACTGTCCTCCAAATAGCACTTTTAATAAGTTTAACTAGCCTGTAACCTTCTGGATATTATGAGGGTCCAGAATACCCCCCAGAATTCTGCAACTCCTTACAAAAGAGTTTACAGAAATTGGGTTCGCGAGTTTATACAGAAATACTCTGAGACAATTCTAAAGATATAGTTTTATTTAAGAGCCGACATTCATTTAACAGCTATTGAGTCAGTCGCAACATTAACAATTCAAAATACAAATAGCTTACATTTCTTATTTCTCAGATCCTTATTCTCAAATTTTTACTTAGTTACATTTCTTACTTATCTCTAAATCCAGAACATCCACCAAAATCAAATTATAGTACCGTTTGATCCCTGAGACTCAGTTTAAAAACTTACAGATGGTGCCTGTAAAGTTGAGAAATGCTTGGCCCGTTCAGCGACTTCTGACTTTGTTTGAAAAGGTCTATCTTTTATACCCTTTTTGCAGTGGTTTATTCTTTGAAGTTCTCTGCTGATGTAAGCTAATTGTCTTTATTGATACCTCTGTTGAATGCTTTCTATCTTGCTGTCAATTCAACTATTGCATGCATAATTATGTCTCTACATTTAGGTGTTTCAAAAACCATCATAAAAACAATGACAGCAATGGTTTCTGTTTGATGCTAATCTTATCGAAGATTTTCCATTCAATTCTTAATATTGGCTTTAATAGTTTTAGCAGACATTGAGTCTCCTAACTGCTCCAAGTTTAATACAAACACAATTGGTGTATCTATTGAAGTCATATCTTCAAAGTGTTCTTGTTGGTATCATATTTACTATGTATATATTAAAGACACTTTGACTGAGTGTTTACTTGTTTTCTAGCTATCTCAATTGGTTGCATATTTAATCTTATGTTTCCTGTCTTCCAAGTTTAACATAAAAACTATTTGACCAGCAGGTGTTTCTTTTACTTGATGTCATCTTTTTAAAGGCACATGCCTCTTTTAATGTTTGTGTTTCTGTTCAACGTGTTAGCTTATAACACCTTAAACTGGGTATTCCATTGTGTTATTCCCAAATTCCAGACCCTCTGGAATCGCCAAACTGCCACTTCAATAGGGCCATTGTTTCAGTATCTTTAACCAATTCCCATTTCAAAGCTTGTATGTTTACAACTTTGTTAAACAACTGATCTTTATCTCAGAAGCCTGTTTTCTGTTTGCAGCCTGTGGCTCCAAGGCTTTTCAGACTTTTAAACCCAGTATATCATGTATTAATATCAGAATTCTGTTCATATTATGGTGTATCTTTCAGAAATATGGCTTATTCCCTCACAGCCCTTCGACCCATCATGTCCACGCCGGCCATCAAGCCCTGTCTATTCTAATCCCATTTTCCAGTGCTTGGTCCATAGCCTTGTATGCTATGCTTTCAAGTGCTCATCTAAATGCTTCTTGAATGTTGAGGGTTCCTGCCTCTACCGCCCTTTCAGGCAGTGAGTTCCAGATTCCAACCACCCTCTGGGTGAAAAAGTTTTTCCTCCAATCCCCTCTAAACCTCCTGCCCCTTACCTTGAAACTGTGCCCCTTGGTTATTGCCCCCTCTACTAAGGGGAAAAGTTCCTTTCTACCCTATCTATGCCCCTCATAATCAGGTCCCCCCCTCAGCCTTGTCTGCTCTAAGGAAAACAACGCCAGCCTGTCCAGTCTCTCTTCATAGCTGAAGCACTCCAGCCCAGGTAACATCCTGGTGAATCTCCTCTGCACCATCTCCAATGCAATCACATCTTTCCTATAGTGTGGCAACCAGAACTGCACACAATATTCCAGCTGTGGCCTAACTAGCATTTTGTACAGCTCCATCATAACCTCCCTGCTCTTGCCTTCATTAGCCGAGGCATAGAATATAAGTATCCCATATGCCTTTTTAACCACCTTATCTACCTGTCCTGCTGCCTTCAGGGATCTATGTACATGCACACCAAGGTCCCTCTGATCCTCTGTCCTTCCTAGGGTCCTACCATTCATGGTGTATTCCCTTGCCTTGTTAGTCCTCCCAAAATGCATCACCTTGTTGAGATACCGCGGCAAACGTGGGAGTCGAGACCAGAGTTGATGGAACACAACTGCTTTAATTTATATCATGGCAAAAAGAGAGCTTGAAAAGCCCGCGCAACCACTTAAATACTCCCCAGACAGGAAGTGCTCCCGGCAGCCTGTCCCTGCGGGAAACAAGTTGCCGGAGGAAAGGGCCCCTGGCTGGGGGTGGCTGCTGCCGGCAGTGCACCTGCGTAAACTGTCCGTGCCGCCGTGAGCGGATTATGTCCAGTGGTGGCGTATCGCCACAGAGCTCCCCCCAGAATCCGCTTAGGAGGAGTGGACGAGTCGTGACGGTGGTCTAATGGTTCTGCCGGAGCGGCTCTGAGTGGCCGCCAGTCTAGTTGGTGGGGCCGGGCGGTTCGCCGCCGGCTGTGCTGGCTTGCTGGCGGGACGGCCTCTAGTTGGAGGTCGGGCCACGGGGACCTGTTCCCCTGGTTCTGTGTGTGCTGGTTTGAGTCGGTCGATGGAGACTGTTTCGACCCTGTCGCCGAGTCGCAGCTTGAAGACCTTGTCCCCGGTTTGTAGTACCTCGTACGGTCCGTCGTGCGGAGGTCGCAGGGGTCCGCGGTGCGCGTCGTGTCGCACGAAGACGAAGCGTGCCTGCTGTAAGTTTGGCGGGACGTGAGGTGCGAGTTCGCCGTGTCGGTTGACCGGAAGTGGGGCGAACTGTTGAGCGGAAGAGAAGGAGTTGAGCCGCTGCTGTTCGGCCGACCAAGGTGTGGTAGCCTCTGGGAGGAATTCACCTGGTACGCGCAGCGGTTGTCCGTAGACTAACTCCGCTGCTGAGGACTGGAGGTCTTCCTTGACCGTGGTGCGTAGGCCTAGTAGCACCCACGGTAGGCGGTCAGTCCAGGTACTGTCCTGCAGGCTGGCGCGGAGTGAGGCCTTGAGTGACCTGTGGAAGCGTTCACACAGCCCGTTGGCCTGCGGGTGGTACGCCGTGGTTCAGTGGAGCATCACCCCGAAGTTGCGTGCTGTGGCCGTCCAGAGTTCGGAGGTGAACTGGGCGCCTCTGTCGGAGGTTATGTCGGCCGGTACGCCGAACCTCGTGACCCAGGTGTTAACGAACGCCCTGGCGATGTCGGCTGTGGTGGTGGAGGTCAGCGGCAATGCCTCAGGCCAGCGTGTGTAGCGGTCGACCATCATGAGGAGATAAGTTTGGCCTTGCGATGGCGGCAGAGGACCGACGATGTCGACGTGTACGTGGTCGAAGCGGCGGCTGGGTACCTCGAAGTCTCCCAGGGGTGCTTTTGTGTGCAGCTGTACCTTAGCCCGTTGGCAGGCGAGGCAGGAGGTGGCCCAAGTCCGAACATCTTTGCTGAGGCCGCGCCAGACGAAGCGCTGGGAGAGGAGTTTGACGGATGCGCGGGAACCCGGATGGGAGAGCCCGTGGAGCGCGTCGAAGATGCGGCGGCGCCAGGTTGCACGGACGACTGGCCTGGGTTGGCCGAGTGAGACGTCGCAAGTGACTGCCGTGGCTTCGGGCCCGTGCGCGACCTTGGCTAGGCGTAGCCCTGGCAGGCTGGTAGCCGCCGAGAGGAGGTCTGGGTCCGTGAGCTGGGCCGCTGCTAGTTGCGCGTAGTCGACCGCTAGGTGATTCGCGCAGATGGCGGGACGGGAAAGGCAGTCGGCGACAACGTTGTCTCTACCGGAGACGTGCTGGATGTCTGTGGTAAACTCGGACACGGCCGCGAGCTGGCGTTGCTGCCTAGCGGACCAGGGTTCGGTGTTCTTGGCCATCGCATATGTGAGTGGCTTGTGGTCCACGTATGCGGTAAAGGGGCGGCCCTCCAGGAGGAACCTGAAATGGCGGACCGACAGGTGGAGCGCGAGGAGCTCACGGTCGAAAGTAGAGTATTTGACCTCCGGGGGGCGCAGTTGGCGGCTGTAGAAGGCAAGTGGCTGCCACGCGCCATTGACCCACTGCTCGAACACGGCTCTGACCGCATGGTCGGAGGCGTCGGTGTTGAGCGCGACCCGGGCATCGGCCCTCGGGGTGCGCGAGCAGGGTGGCATCGGCGATCGCGTTTTTGGTGGCGTCGAAGGTGGCTGACGTGTCAGCGGTCCAGGCTACGGCCATCTTGCCGGATTTACCTCGGAGGGAGTCGTATAGGGGCTTCATGAGGGCTGCAGCTCTGGGGATGAACCCATTGTAGAAGTTCACCATCCCGAGGAACTCCTGGAGGCCCTTGATGGTTTTGGGGCGGGGGAATTGCTGGACGGCCTGCACCTTGTTGGGCAGGGGGACGGCCCCGGTAGGGGTGATGTGGTGGCCGAGAAAATCGATCTCGGCTAGGCCGAATTGGCACTTCGCCGGGCTGAGGATGAGCCCGTGTTGGGCTAGGCGCCCGAACAGGATGCGAAGGTGTTCGAGGTGTTCCTGTTTGGAGGAGCTGGCCACGAGAATGTCGTCTAGATAGACGAATAGGAAGTTAAGGTCCCGGAGGACTGAGTCCATAAGACGCTAGAAAGCCTGGCCTGCATTCTTGAGGCCGAAGGGCATCCTCAGGAACTCGAATAGGCCAAATGGGGTGATGACGGCCGTTTTGGGATGTCCGCGGGGTGTACGGGGACTTGATGGTAACCGCGCACCAGGTCGACCTTGGAGAAGACGGTTCATCCGGCCAGTCGGGCCGAGAAGTCCTGGATGTGCGGCACCGGGTATCGGTCGGGGGTGGTGGCGTCGTTGAGGCGGCGGTAGTCCCCGCAGGGGCGCCAGCCTCCGCCGGGCTTGGGGGCGATGTGGAGGGGCGAGGCCCAAGGGCTGCTGGAGCGGCGGATGATGTCGAGTTGCTCCATGGTGGTGAACTCGGCCCGCGCGATTTCCAGCTTGGCCGGGTTGAGTCTGTGGGCGTGGGCAGAGACCGGGGGGCCAGTGGTGGGGATATAGTGCTCCACACCGTGTTTGGCGGCTTTGGCCGAAAAGGTCGGGTTAGTGAGGGCGGGAAACTCGGCTACTAGTGCCGAGTAGTCGTCCGTGGCTCTGGCGAGGCAGTAGGTCGTCAGGCCGGCCGAACGGGCCGGGGTGAATGCACAAGGGATGGGGGCCATAGTGTTGATGTCGACGAGGCGGTGCCTCGGAATGTCGACAAGGAGGCCGTGGGTGCGTAGGAAGTCGGCGCCGATGAGTGGGCAGAGGACCTTGACTGTGAGGAACTCCCAGCGGTAGCGGCGGCCTGCGAGGTCGAGCGTGACCATGCGGGTGCCGTATGTGCGGATGTCAGAGCCATTGGCTGCGGCCAGCGTGATACCCCGTGCGCCGCGTTGGATTTCGAGGGCGGAGGCGGGGGTGATGCTGTGCTGGGCTCCTGTGTTGCACAGGAATCGGCGGTTGGTGCTGTCGTCGGTGACGTAGAGTAGGGGCCCCTTTTGCCCCGCGGCCATCGTGGGGGCCGGTGCGGGGGGGCGTTTGAAAGTGCACAGTGGCGTGCAGCGTTGGGCCCTAGTGCCAAAATGGGTGTGGTAGTAGCAGTGGAGTGGAAGGGCGGTCGGGCTTAGTGGGCCGGGGGAACCGCGTGGTCGTTGCCGTGAGGTTGGGCACGACGTCACGGGCGGTCTGCACGGAGAGCAGCCGGTCGGCCTTTTCGGCTATCTCATTCAGGTCCGTGGAGCCAAACTCCACAATGAGCGGGCGGATGCTGGCGGGGAACTGCCGAATGAAAAGCGTGCGAAAGAGGGCGCCGGGGTTTTTGTCGTCCGAGAGGGACAGCATGTGGGAAAGCAGGTCTGATGGTGAAGCATCACCAAGGCCTGGGAGGTCGAGGAGTTGGCAGTTGCGCTGGTAAGAGGACGCCTGAAATTTTTTAGGAAGCGCAGCCTTCAGATGTTCGTACTTGCCTTCCTCTGGTGGATCCTGCAGCGCTGCCCAAACCTTGGGGACTGTGGCACAGGTGAGAGAGGCGACGAGGTAGTCGTACTTCGTGGCGTCGACTGTAATGCTTCTCAGCCGGAATCTGGACTCGGCTTGAACGAACCAGGCCTCGGTCAGGTTCTCCAAAAGTCCGGCAGTTTAACCGTGACTGCGTTTGTATCCGCCATGCTAGCTTAGGATTCATCCTGAGCGCCGGGGTCACCAGTGTTGAGATACCGCGGCAAACGTGGGAGTCGAGACCAGAGTTGATGGAACACAACTGCTTTAATTTACATCATGGCAAAAAGAGAGCTTGAAAAGCCCGCGCAACCACTTAAATACTCCCCAGACAGGAAGTGCTCCCGGCAGCCTGTCCCTGCGGGAAACAAGTTGCCGGAGGAAAGGGCCCCCGGCTGGGGGCGGCTGCTGCCGGCAGTGCACCTGCGTAAACTGTCCGTGCCGCCGTGAGCGGATTATGTCCAATGGTGGCGTGTCGCCACAACCTCACACTTTTCAGGGTTAAATTCCATTTGCCACTGTTCTGCCCATCTAACCAACTCGTCTATATCGTCCTGTAGCCTGAGGCTTCCCTCCTCGCTATTTACCACACCACCAATTTGTGTCATCTGCAAACTTACTGATCATACCTCCTACATTCATATCTAAATCATTAATGTACACTACAAACAGCAAAGGACCCAGCACCGATCCCTGCGGTACACCACTGGACACAGGCTTCCAGTCACAAAAACAACCTTCAACCATCACCCTCTGCCTCCTGCCACTGAGCCAATTTTGGATCCAATGTGCCAAATTGCCCTGGATCCCATGGGCTCTTACCTTCTTGACCAGTCTCCCATGCGGGACTGTCAAAAGCCTTACTGAAGTCCATGTAGACCACATCAACTGCACTACCCTCATCCACACACCTAGTCACCCCCTCTCAAAATTCAATCAAATTGGTTAGACATGATCTCCCCCTGAAAAAGCCATGCTGACTATCCTTGATTAATCCTTGCCTCTCCAAGTGGAGACTAATTCTGTTCCTCAGAATTTTTTCCAATAATTTCCCTACCACTGATGTTAGGCTCACTGGCCTGTAGTTCCCTGGTTTATCCCTACTACCCTTCTTGAATAATGGTACTACGTTAGCTGTTCCCCAGTCATCCGGCACCTCCCCTGTGGCCAGAGAGGTTCTGAAAATTTGTGTCAGAGCCCCTGCAATCTCCTCCCTTGCCTCACAGCAGCCTGGGATACATCTCGTCTGGGCCTGGGGATTTATCCACTTTAAAGCCCACTAAAATCTCCTTCCTCTCAATACTAATTTGTTCAAGTATATCACAATCCCCCTGCCTGATTTCTATGCCTGCATTGTCCTTCTCCATAGTGAACACAGGTGCAAAATATTCATTTAAAACCTCACCTACATCTTCCGGCTCTACACAGATTGCCACTTTGGTCCCTAATGGGCCCTACTCTTTCCCTGGTTATCCTTTTACCCTTAATATAATCTATATATATAAAGTGGTTCTTCTGTCTGTCTGTCATGCCGTCTGTCTGTCTTGAATTAACTCGAAAGTTATAGAGCGTACCTACACGTGTGTTACGTCGAAAGAAAGCTGACAATTCCAGAACCATCCTAAGCGTACTTACGTTTCGGCCGGACAAAAATTATGCCCGCGGTATCCAAAAAATGTTCAATATTCCGCTCATTATCCGCTCATTAGCATCGAGTGACGTCGAGGTCGACCAATCGTACGGCGGCTTTCTGGCGCGTGCGGCCGGGCCCTCCTACGGTCGAGTGACGGGACGATTGACCAATCCTACGCTTCGGTGACCTGACGGTCCACCAATCGGTGCCTGTGTGGGCGGGCCTTATCGTTCTGAACCGAGGTGAGTCGCCGCCATCTTGATTCCAAACTTTTCCTTTATTTTTCCCACTTTCTGCGTCTTTAAAAAAAACGTTGCTTTTAAAACACATATTGTTTTTTAAAAAGTTAATTACTTTCTAAATCTTTTGTCTAATCTCATTAATTTTCCTACCTTTCCCCGTTTTTCCAGGTAGGCCTCGAAGCCTCGGCCTCTCCTCCGCACCCACGCCCGAGCTAGGCACCTCTCGGCCCCAGTCAACAAGTGGCCCCCGATCGCCGCCATCTTTGTGAAGGCTGGAGGGGCGGGCCTCAGCCGAGCGCCGCTACCGCCGCCATCTTAGTAAAGGCTGGTGCGGCGGTGGCGGCACGGAGCTCTGCGGAGAAGGTGCGCGGCGGCGTCTAACTCGCCCCCCCCACCCCCCCCCCCCCGCAGTCTGTCTCTCTCTCTCTCTCTTCCCCGCGCCTCCTGAATGTGCGGGGGAAGAGGTCCGGCGCACCGTGGCCGCTTTCGGAGACTTCAACTCCGTGACAGGTGAGGAGGGTCTTTGTTCACGTTGGGCGGCGGGCGGGTTCCTCGGGTGCTGATCCCTGGCGGTGTGGGGCCGGAGCCCGGCTCTTACCTTCCCCCGGAGAGCGGGCGGACGGCGGGGCCTGGAGTAGCAAATCGGGCACCACGGCAGAAGAAAAACTGAGAGCGACAGAGGGGAACAGACGTCGGAGAGACAGAGAAATAGGGAGGGAGGAGAGGGAGAGGGGCAGGGAGGGAGAGGGGCAAGGAGGGAGAGGGAAGAGAGAGAGGGTGGGGGGAAGAGAAAGAGAGGGTGGGGGGAAGAGAAAGAGAGGGTGGGGGGAAGAGAGAGAGGGTGGGGGGAGGGGAGAGAGAGAGGGAGGGGGGAGAGGGGAGAGAGAGAGGGTGGGGGGAGAGAGAGATGGTGGGGGGGAGGGGCAGAGAGAGAGGGTGGGGGGAGGGGGGAGAGAGAGAGGGTGGGGGGAGGGGGGAGAGAGAGAGGGTGGGGGGAGGGGGGAGAGAGAGAGGGTGGGGGGAGGGGGGAGAGAGAGAGGGTGGGGGGAGGGGGAGAGAGAGAGGGTGGGGGGAGGAGGGAGAGAGAGAGGGTGGGGGAGGGGGGAGAGAGAGAGGGTGGGGGAGGGGAGAGAGGGGGGAGGGGAGAGAGGGGGAGGGGAGAGAGAGGGGGGAGGAGCGAGAGAGAGAGAGGGTGGGGGGAGGGGAGAGAGAGGGACAACCACTAAATATAAGAAAAGAGTATATATAAATTATATGAAAGTATATTTATACACTCAGGGATATATCTGTTTATACACTGTATGGATAGATCTGTATTTTTGTGAACAAACACGAATGTTTTCCGATGCTTTGGCAACATAAGATGTAACTTGTCATCATGCCAATAAAGCGATTTGAATTTGAGAGGGTGGGGGGGGGGGAGGGGAGAGAGAGAGAGAGAGAGGGTGGGGGGGAGGGGAGAGAGAGAGAGGGTGGGGGGAGGGGAGAGAGATAGAGGGTGGGGGGAGGGGAGAGAGAGAGAGGGTGGGGGGAGGGGAGAGAGAGAGAGGGTGGGGGAAGAGAAAGAGAGGGTGGGGGGAAGAGAGAGAGAGGGTGGGGGGAAGAGAGAGAGAGGGTGGGGGGAGGGGAGAGAGAGAGGGTGGGGGAGGGGAGAGAGAGAGGGTGGGGGACGGGAGGGTGGGGGGAGGGGGGAGAGAGAGAGGGTGAGGGAGGGGGGAGAGAGAGAGGGTGGGGGAGGGGGGAGAGAGAGAGGGTGGGGGAGGGGGGAGAGAGAGAGGGTGGGGGGAGGGGGGAGAGAGAGAGGGTGGGGGGAGGGGGGAGAGAGAGAGGGTGGGGGGAGGGTAGAGACAGAGAGGGTAGGGGGGAGGGGAGAGAGAGAGAGGGTGGGGGGAGGGGAGAGAGAGGGTGGGAGGGAGGGGAGAGAGAGGGTGGGGGGGAGGGGAGAGAGAGAGGGTGGGGAGGGGGTAGAGAGAGAGGGTGGGGGAGGGGGGAGAGAGAGAGGGTGGGGGGAGGGGGGAGAGAGAGAGGGTGGGGGGAGGGGGGAGAGAGAGAGGGTGGGGGGAGGGGCAGAGAGAGAGGGTGGGGGGAGGGGGAGAGAGAGAGGGTGGGGGGAGGGTAGAGACAGAGAGGGTAGGGGGGAGGGGAGAGAGAGAGGGTGGGGGGGAGGGGAGAGAGAGGGTGGGGGGGAGGGGGAGAGAGAGGGTGGGGGGGAGGAGAGAGAGAGGGTGGGGGGGAGGAGAGAGAGGGTGGGGGGAGGAGAGAGAGGGTGGGGGGAGGAGAGAGAGAGAGGGTGGGGGGGAGGAGAGAGAGAGAGAGGGTGGGGGGGAGGGGAGGGAGAGAGAGAGGGTGGGGGGGGTGGGGGGAGAGAGAGGATGGGGGGAGGGGAGGGAGGGGGGGAGAGAGAGTAAAGCAGGGAGAGACAGGAGGAGAGAGAGAGAGAGGGTGAGTGAGGGAGAGGGGGAGGGAGAGTAAAGCAGGGAGAGACGGGGGAGGGAGGGAGAGGGCGAGGGAGGGAAAGAGTGAGGTGGTGGGACAGGGAGGGAAAGTGTGAGGGGGTGGGACAGGGAGGGAGAGCTTACCTTCTTCCTTCCTTCGCAGGGGTCCATCGGGCCACCTTCCCCCCCAGTCGCTCTCTCTCTCTACCCCCCCCGTCGCTCTCTCTCTCTACCCCCCCAGTCGCTCTCTCTCTAACCCCCCAGTCGCTCTCTCTCTAACCCCCCAGTCGCTCTCTCTCTAGCCCCCCCAGTCGCTCTCTCTCTTCCCCCCCGGTCGCTCTCTCTCTTTCCCCCCAGTCGCTCTCTCTCTTCCCCCCAGTCGCTCTCTCTCTTCCCCCCAGTCGCTCTCTCTCTTCCCCCCAGTCGCTCTCTCTCTTCCCCCCAGTCGCTCTCTCTCTTCCCCCCAGTCGCTCTCTCTCTTCCCCCCAGTCGCGCTCTCTCTTCCCCCCCGTCGCGCTCTCTCTTCCCCCCATCGCGCTCTCTCTTCCCCCCCGTCGCGCTCTCTCTTCCCCCCCAGTCGCGCTCTCTCTTCCCCCCAG
>NC_140991.1:239397269-239474820 GCF_052327205.1 Somniosus microcephalus | reverse complement strand
GACCACATGCATGCTAAAAAGTGTAAGCAGCATGCTCTATACAGAGCTAAGCAATCCCACAACCAATTGATCAGATCAAAGCTCTGCAGTCCTGCCACATCCAGCCGTGAATGGTGGTGGACAATTAAACAGCAAATGGAAGGCAGAGGCACCATGAATAGCCCCATCCTCAATGATAGCGGAGCCCAGCATGTGAGTGCAAAAGACAAGGCTGAAGCATTTGCAAACATCTTCAGCCAGAAATGCAGAGTGGATGATCCATATCGGCCTCCTCCTGATGTCCCCACCAACACAGAAGCCAGTCTTCAGCCAATTTGATTCACTCCACGGGATATCAAGAAACGTCTGAGTGCACTGGATACAGCAAAGGCTATGGGCCCCGACAACATCCCAGCTGTCGTGCTGAAGACTTGTGCTCCAGAACTAGCGACGCCTCTAGGCAAGCTGTTCCAGTACAGCTACAGCACTGATATCTACCTAAAAATGTGGAAAACTGCCCAGGTATGTCCTGTCCACAAAAAGCAGGACAAATCGAATCCGGCCAATTACCGCCCCATCAGTCTATTCTCAATCATCAGCAAAGTGATGGAAGGTGTCGTCGACAGTGCTATCAAGTGGCACATTCTCACCAATAACCTGCTCACTTTCAGTTCCACTTGGCTCCAGATCTCATTACAGCCTTGGTCGAAGCATGGACAAAAGCTAAATTCCAGAGGTGAGATAGTGACTGCCCTTGACATCAAGGCAGCATTTGACCGAGCGTGGTATCAAGGAGCGCTAGTAAAATTGAAGTCAATGGGAATCGGGGGGGAAAACTCTCCATTGGCTAGAGTCATACCCAGCACAAAGGATGATGATTGTGGTTGATGGAGGTCAATCATCTCAGCCCCAGGACATCGCTGCAGGAGTTCCTCAGGGCATTGTCCTAGGCCCAGCCATCTTTAGCTACTTCATCAATTGCCTTCTCTCCATCATAAGGTCAGAAGTGGAGATGTTCACTGATGATTGCACAGTTCATTTGAAACTCCTCAGATAATGAAGCAGTCCATGCCCGCATGCAGAAAGACCTGGACGACAATCAGGTTTGGGCTGATAAGTGGCAAGTAACATTTGCACCATGCAAGTGCCAGGGCATGACTTTCTCCAACAAGCGAGGGTCTAACCACCAGCCCTTGACCTTCAATGGCATTACCATCACCGAATACCCCACCATCAACATCCTGGGGGTCACCTTTGACCAGAAACTCCATCACCAGTGCACCGTGTATGCAGTGTGTATCATCTACAAGATGCACTGCAGCAACTTGTCAATGGTTCTTCGACAGCACCTCCCAAACCTGCGACCTCTACCACCTAGAAGGACAAGGGCAGCAGGTGCATGGGAACACCATCACTTCCAAGTCACACACCATCCTGACTTGGAAATTATATCGCCGTTCCTTCATTGTCGCTGGGTCAAAATCTTGGAACTCCCTCCCCAACAGCACTGTGTACCTTCATCGCATGAACTGCAGCAGTTCAAGAAGGTGGCTCACCACCACCTTCTCAAGGGAAACTAGGGATGGGCAATAAATGCTGGCCTTGCCAGCGACGTCCACATCCAAGGAACAATTTTTTTTAATTTTTTTTAATTTTTTAAATTTGCTTTTGTGCCAACTGTTCCAATTCCACTGCCCTTGCCCCCACCCATCCTCCAGAACCATTACCCCCACCAAAGGGTTTCTCAATGGGAATTCCCCTATCTGACATGTTTGGAAGAACTAACATTAGTGACTCTCTGTAGTGTTGATATACCTATCAATTCGTCCAATAAAAAGCGACGAGTTAGGAACGTAACTAAAGGTTTTTATTGACTAAATAACAGAGCCCACCCTCGTGGGTGATCGGGTCCAACAAGGAGGAATACCAGCCAGTCGACTACCTTTATACCTGGGCAGGTAGGTGGAGCCATGGGCGGAGTCGGAGGTGGTCAGCCCAGGTATAACAGCGCGACAAGAGGCGACCTCGTATCGTGATACAACAGTGATAACGGTGATAACAATACAACAGTGATAACTATAGTGTAACGATAAAAGTGGTTTACCACAAGTGTAACCTACATTTCATGCATACTGTGGTGGTGGTGGTAAAGGGGGTGGATGTTGAGCCCAGTGGCAGGACACCAATCAAGCATTGGATGGCTTCAAGCTTTGAGTTTTACTGCAGCTGCATTCATCCAAGCAAGTGATGAATATTCCATCACACTCTTGACTTGAGCCTTGTAGATGGTGGAGAGACTTTGAGAGATCAGGAGGTGAACCACTCATTGCAGCGTACTCAGCATTTGTCTTGCTCTTGTAGCCATGGTATTGATACAGCTGGTCCAGGTCAGCTTCTGGTCAATACTGACCGCCAGGATCTTGATTTCAGTGTCTGGGCAATAGTGATGCCTTTGAAGGTCAAGGAGAAGTGGGTGGGCTTTTTCTTGTTGTAGATGGTCATTACCTGTCACTTGTCAGCCCAAATCTGGATGTTGTTCAGGTCCTATTGTAGGCTGGAATAGGCTGCTTCATTATCAGAGGAGTTATAGCCTGAAATACTGATCTAGGTCAAGGTACAACTTGTGCTACTTGCATTGAGTCTACAGCATAGAAAGAGATCATTCAGACCAACTGGTCTATGCTGGCGCTTATGCTCCACACGAGCCTCCTCCCACCCTTCTTCATCGAACTCTATCAGCATAACCTTCTATTCCTTTCTCTCTATCGTGTGCTTATCTAGCTTCCCCTGAAATGCACCCAGGCTATTCACCTCAACTACTCCTTGAGTTAATTAGTTCCACATTCTTGCCATTCTTTGGGCAAAGAAGTTTCTCCTGAATTCCCTATTGGATTTATTAGTGACTATCTTATATTTCTGACCCCCACAAGTGGAAACTTTTTACCCACTTCTACCCTATCAAACCCTTTCATTATCTTAAAGATCTCTATCAGGTCACCTCTTAGCCTTCTCTTTTCTGGAGAAAAGAGCCCCAGCCTGTTCAGTCTTTCCTGATAGTTATAACCTCTCAGTACTGGTGTCATCCTTGTGAATCTTTTATGCACCTTCTCCAATGCCTCTATATCCGTTTTATCATAGGGAGACCGGAACTGTGTACAGTACTCCAAGTGTGGTCTAACCAAGGTTCTACACAAGTTTAACATAGAATCAGAGTGATAAAGCACAGAAGTAAGCCCTTTAGAAATGAACCCCGGTGCTTGGTTTGCTATTTTTATGGCCTTATTAACCTGCGTTACGACTTTTAGTGACTGGTGTATCTGTACCCCCAGATGCCTTTGCTTCTCTACTCCATTTAGACTTTTATTATCCAAGCAGTACCTAGCCTCCTTATTCTTCCTACCAAAATGTACCACCTCACACTTGGCTATATTGAAATGAATTTGCCAATTACATGCCAATTCTCCAAGTTTATTAATGTCATCTTGTAACATTCTTCCTTCTGTAATAACTACACCCCTCAATTTGGTGTTGTCTGCAAATTTTGAAATTGTACTTCTGATTCCCGAGTCCAAATCATTAACGTAAATTGTGAACAAGAGTGATCCCAGCACCGATCCATGTGGAACACCACTTCCCACCTTTTAGCAGTCCGAGTAGCTACCCTTAACCCCTACTCTCTGTTTTCTGTTTTGTAGTCAGCTTGCTACCCATTCTGCTACCTGTCTCCTGACTCTACATGCTCTGACCTCAGTCATGAGTCTACTATGCAGTACCTTATCAAAGGCCTTTTGAAAACCAAATATATTACATCTATTACATTACCCTTGTCTACTCTTTGTTACTTGAGCATGTGTCTGGTTAAGGGACTTGAAACTGGGGCAAAGCCAGGTTGTGCCTAGATTCTATGCTATTTTTAGCTCCAGCCATTTTCCACTAGGGTTTCCAAGGGCACATCTTCTGCACACTCTCTTTGCATCAAGGGGACATATCAAGGGACTTGCTGGGCTATCATGAAATTCCACCCTTTACAACCTTAAGACTACATCAGAGCTTACACTAGCTGAGAGCTGGAGTGAGTCTCAGAGGCCCCAGAAAAGACTCCAGGCCTTGCCAACATCAGGTTCCACGTGTACACTAATGACACCCAGCTCCACCTCACCACCTCCTCTCTCGACCACTCCACTGTCTCTAATTTGTGTCACTGCTTGTCAGATATCCTACTGGATGAGCAGAAATTTCCTCCAGCTAAACATTAAGAATGAAGCCATTGGCTTCAGTCCCCGCCACAAACTCTGTTCCCTAGGCACAGACTCCATCCCCTAGGCACAGACTCCATCCCCTAGGCACAGACTCCATCCCTTCCCTGGCAACTTTCTGGGACTGAACCAGATAGTTTGCAACCTTGGTGTCGTAATTGACCCCGAGATGAGCTACTGACTACATATCCACTCCATCACCAAGACCGCCTACTTCCACCTCCGTAATATTGCCCAACTCCACCCTTGCCTCAGTTTATCTGCTGCTGAAACCCTCATCCATGCTTTTGTTACCTCTAGACTTGACTATTCCAAAGCTCTGTTGGCCAGCCTCCCAGTTTCCACCCTCCATAAACTTGAGCTCATCCAAAACTCTGCTGCCCGTACCCTAACTTGCACCAAGCCCTGTTCAACCGTCACCCCTGTGCTTGCTGACCTACATTGGCTCACGGTCTGGCAATGCCTCAATTTTAAAATTCTCATCCTTATTTACTATCACTCCGCCTCTCTACCTCTCTCTCCTCCTTCTAAGATGCTCCTTAAAACCTACCTGTTTGACCAAGCTTTTGATCATCTCTACTAATATCTCCTGATGTGGCTCAGTGTCAAATTTTGTTTGTTAACACTCCTGTGAAGTGCCTTGGGACATTTTACCACATTAAAGGTGCTATATAAATGCAAATTGTTATCGTTGCCAGAAGTTGGGATGAATTACCATATTGTGCCAGATTTATGGCTGCCATTGGAGTTGAAGATCCCTTGGAGCTGCTCTTTTTTTGGCCCAGGAATGGTCTCCCTAGTGCAGCAGCTATGTGTTGCTCCCTTTTCCTGATGGCTGATTGGGATGGAGATTACAGATGCACCCTTACAGGCGTGGTGTACCTATCCTGAACATGCTAATGACTATGTCCCAAAATTTGGACAAAGTTAGCAGTCATGGCTGCAGGTGGCCAGAAGTCCCACTGTCACTCTTCCAGTGGTAGGGCAAGAACCCTAGAACTTCAGCTACCCAGAATCCCATTTGCCTTTTTATGTCTTATTCACCTGGTATCTTGTCTTTAAAGAATACTCCACAATGAGATGGATGAGAATAAAACTCATTGTGCTAAGTTATGAAGAAATGCTCAAAAGATTGGGGCTCCTATTATTGAAACCGAGAAGTTTAAGGAGAAATCTAAGAGGTTTGGAAAATTGTGGAAGGTCTTGACAGGGTAATTCGTGAAAAATAGTTTTCACTGGTAGATTAATTTGTAAGTAACATAATGAAAGGGGAAGTTAGAATTTTTTTCCCCCCACAGAGGGTTAGTAGAACATGGAATGCTTTGAAAGTGGCTATTGAGGCAGAGGCTAAAGGGAATTGAATAAGTACTTAAAAAGGAAGAACATGAGAAGACACCAGGAAAGCGTAGGGAAATGGTATTGGAGAAGATGGTCTAAGTTTTGCAATTGTAATGCTGATGGTAAGCCATTAAAATGAACGGATTACTGTTGGCGTTATGATTAGAAAACCTAGGCTGGCAACTCCAGTCTCTGCTGATCTCCAGATTGTGGAACATGCAACAACTCACCATGAATCTGGAACCCTCCTCGCCCCCTCTCCAGCAGCCGGTGCTGCTTTGCCTGGCCTCATCTCCTCTTCTCATTCCTGCTCCAGACCAAGGGGGACCCCGAGCAAGATCCCCATGACCAAGCACCCCCTTTCTGCTGGTGACTCCTAGAAGGTCTCCAATAAGGTAGAGTAGCACAGCACTCACTCTTTAGGTGAAGTCCTCAGAGAATTTCCGGAATAAATGTTGATAACGTGTTAGTGAAGTCTTGACAAAGTGTCCCAGAAAGTCTCCCGATGTGTAGCAAAAGTCCTCTTCAAATGCAGTGTACTCTTTTTGATTGGGTGTTTAAACAAAATGTCTGTAACTTAATAACATTTTAAATAAAACTTAACAAATTAAATTAAAATTGTGTTAGGCTGGGGTGATGATACACTCCAATCTCCGCATCAAATGCAGTGTAGTCGGTTGATCTCTAGCAGCAAGTGAACTGAGCATAACTTTAAGTAGTGCTCACAATCCTCACCAATGACTACTTTACTCATGTTCAGCTGGTCACTGTTGGGAGAGGTCGTTAACTGCAGTGCTAGCCAGCAAAATGGTGTGCAGCCTCATTAATGCGTATTAGGAGCCAATTTAATTGGTCATCAGCGCCTTAATCATCCTCAGGGTGGCCTTCCCTAGCGCATGCCTCAAGTCCTTAAGATGGCATCTTGTGGTAAAGGCTGGCTAACCAGGCATTGCAATGCAAGACCCCATCTTAACCACTTCAGAGGCTCTTTGGCACCTAAAGTATCCTGGGGAAATCGCCCCCATTGTCTCTTAATTAGGTAAAATGTTGATAATGACCATATAAAATAAGAATAGTTATACAGGGGAATTCCAATTTTGTGGATTTTTTTTTAAAGGAGTTTAAAAAGAACTTTAAAAGTCGTTGGGTACAAAAAGATGTTCCATTGAAAATGTTAGCAGTTAGATGGGGCTGGAGCATTGCGCGAGACGTTTTATTGCAGTGTTTCCAACCTGAGAACTTGGAAACTGTGCAAAAGTAGTGATTATGATCAGCAGGCCAGCTGCCAATCAGTGCACTTAGCTTATTTTTTTATGTACAAAAATAAATTTTACATATGGAGATGTTTGTATAAAGATTATTCTAGGAAACAGCAATTTAACAGCTTTATTGTGGAATATTCCTTTGAGCAAATTGAAACTTTTACAGTTTATCTGAAAGCATGGTTGATAAGAGAAATTGCACCAACTGCAAAGGGCTGGATTTCTTTGTCCAATGTATCACTGACTGCTGAGAATAATATTTCTGCTTTGTTCCCAATGTGTGTTAAAGCTATACAACAATACATTAACCTTGGAAGTATCATAAAAAGCAAGTGTTCCAAACTGATACCACCTCTTCACCTGCTTAGGTACAGCTTCATCTCTCCGGCAGCTTATCTACAGTGTAGGCAATTCCACTTTAAATGGATTTGTTTACCTTTAGTCAGTTGAACAATAACCTGGATATATAAACAAAGTGCTGGAAATACTCAATCAGGCAGCATCTGTGGAGTGAGAAATGAGAATTCATGTTTCAGGTTGATGACCTTTCGTCAGAACTGGAAAATGTGACAGATGTAGCAGATTTTAAGCAAGTACAGAGGCAGGGAAAGGGGGAGGGGAGGAAAGAACAAAGGGAAGGTCTGTGATAGGATGGAAGGCAAGAGAAATTAAAAGACAAAAGGGATGATGGTGCAAGGCAAAAGGAGATGGTAAAGAGACAAGTAAAGAAACAAAAGATGGGTCTGGAGGAGCTGTAAATGACAACAGCAGAATCATTACCAGCATCTGCTGTCTAAAAATATAGGAGCAGTGGATATGGTCTGAAATTGTTGAACTCGATGTTGAGTCCGGAAGGCTGTAAAGTGCCTAATTGAAAGATGAGGTGCTGTTCCTCAAGCTTACGTTGAGCTTCATTGGAACAGTGTAGGAGGCCGAGGAAAGAGATGTCAGTGGGAATGGGGCGGAGAATTAAAATGGCAAGTGACCAGAAGCTCAGGGTCATGTTTGCGCAGGTGTTCAGCAAAGCGGTCACTCAATCTGCTTTTGGTTTCCTCAATATAGAGGAGGCCGCATCGTGAGCAGCGAATACAGTATACTAAATTGAAAGAAGTACAAGTAAATTGCTGTTTTACCTGGAAGGAGTGTTTGGGGCCCTGGCTGGTGGGAAGGGAGGAGGTGAAAGGGGGGACAATGTCGACCCAAATAACTATCGAGGCATCTGTGTAAACAGTAACCTGGGGAAGGTATTCTGTAGTATCATAAACAAAAGACTTATAAACTTCCTTGAGGAGCACAATGTCTTGAGTAAAAGCCAAATTGGATTCCTGCCAAACTATAGAACATCAGATCATATCTTCACCCTACAGACCCTAATTGACAAACACGTTCATCAAAACAAAAGCAAAATCTATGCATGCTTTATAGATTTCCAGAAGGCTTTCAACTCCATCTGGCATGACGGTTTATTCCTGAAACTTATCGAAAGCGGGGTAGGGGGAAAAACATATGATGTAATTAAATCAATGTATACAAACAACAAATGTGCAGTTAAAATTGGAGACAAACAAACAAAATACTTCCCACAGGGGCGGGGGGTGACACAGGGCTCGCCAATCTCACCGACACTCTTTAATATTTACATAAATGAATTGGCAAAACTACTTGAACAATCTACAGCACCCGGCCTCACCCTATATGAATCCAAGGTTAAATTCCTCCTCTATGCAGACGACCTGGTTCTGCTGTCACCAACTAAGGAGGGTCTACAGCAGAACCTGGATCTGCTGGAGTCGTACTGCCAGACTTGGGCCCTGACAATAAATCCCCAAAAAACCAAAGTCCTTGTGTTCCAGCAAAGATCCAGACATCAGGGACCCAAAATAAATTTCACACTAGGAACAACCAAAATTGAACAAACCACTAACTACACATACTTGGGCTTAAAAATCAGTTCTACGGGAAATTTCAAACTGGCTGTGAATGAACTGAAAGAGAAAGCAAGAAGGGCTTTCTATGCCATTAAAAAATCAATCCAAATAGAAATCCCAATTAGCATTTGGCTCAAAATTTTCAAATCAGTAATTGAACCAATTGCACTCTATGGCAGTGAGGTGTGGGGATCGCTAACACAACAAGAATTTGCAAAATGGGACAAACACCCAATTGAGATCCTACATGCAGAATTCTGTAAAAGTATCCTCCGGACTCAAAGGAAAACCGTAAACAATGCATGCAAGGCAGAACTAGGCCAATATCCATTAATAATCACTATCCAAAAAAGAGCCACCAAATTTTGGAATCACCTACAAATGAGCAACCCCCAATGCTATCATTACGAAGCCCTGAAATGCCAAGAGAGGACCATAAAGAAGAATACCCTCAGTCAACTAGTCCTGGGACTCAATGAAGTAACTACTAACACTACTAACAATAACCAGCCCCAGGACAGTGACAGTGTAACACAAAGAATTCGACCCAACACAATCGTCGCTAAGCAAAAGGAAAAATATCTGTCATATTGGGCAGAAACAACAAAAACCCAAAGCAAACTCAATTGCTACTTGGCCCTAAACAGACAATACAACATAGCTGATTACCTGACCATGGTAAAGGATAGCAAACTGAGAAAAACTTTGACAATGTACAGACTTAGTGAACATAACCTGGCGATCGAAAAAGGTAGACACAGACAGACCCGGCTACCAAGAGAGGACAGGATATGCTCTCACTGCAGTCAGGGAGTGGTGGAGACAGAGATGCACTTCCTCACAGCTTGTAGAAAATATCAGGGCATAAGGGAGAATTTCTACCCAAAATTCACAAAAATATGCCCGGAATTCAGAAATTTGAATGACGACCAAAAACTCCCATACCTACTAGGGGAAGAGAGCAATTGTGTAACACTAGCGGCACACTATGTTACAGCTTGCCATAAACAGAGGGACAACCACTAAATATAAGAAAAGAGTATATATAAATTATATGAAAGTATATTTATACACTCAGGGATATATCTGTTTATACACTGTATGGATAGATCTGTATTTTTGTGAACAAACATGAATGTTTTCCGATGCTTTGGCAACATAAGATGTAACTTGTCATGCCAATAAAGTGATTTGAATTGAATTGAATTGAATTGAAAGGGCAGGTATTGCATCTCCTGCGCTTGCATGGGAAGGTGCTGTGGGAAGGGGAGGGGGTGTTGAGAGTGATGGAAGAGTATCCACGGTGTCACGGAGGGAACGGTCCCTCCAGAATGCTGAAAAGGGAGGGGTGGGGAAGATGTGTTTGGCAGTGGAATTGTGCGGGAGGTGGCGGAAATGGTCCATTGAATATGGAGGCTGATGGGTTTGAAGGTGAGGACAAGGGAAACCCGATCATAGTTCTGGGAGGGACGGAGGGGAAGGGGTGAGGGCAGAAGTGTGGGAAATGGGACAGACATGGTCGAGGGCCCTGCCAACTACAGTGGAGGGGAATCCTCGGATGAGGAAAAAGAAAGACCTATCGGAAGCATTGGTATGGAAGGTGGCATCCTCAGAAGCAAGGTCACTGTGAGAGTCAGTGGGATTATAGTAGAAACCTTAATTATACTTCTTCCCACCCCATTTCCTGTAAGGACTCTATTCATTCTCCCAGTTGCTCTGTCTCCAATGCATCTGTTCTTTCCTCCCCTCCCCCCATTTCCCATCCTCTGTATTTTCTTAAAACACACACAGACACAGAAACCCCACAATGCAGATAGAGGCCATTTCGGCCCATCGAGCCTGCACCGACACATATCCCACCCGATCCCCGTAACCCCTACACCAACACATATCCCACCCTATCCCCACGTATTTAATCCCCCTAACACTAAGGGTCAATTTATCATAGCCAATCAACCTAACCTGTTACAGGGCAGCACGGTGGCATAGTGGTTAGCACTGTTGCCTCACAGCGCCAGGGACCCGGGTTCGAATCCAGCATCGGGCGACTGTCTGTGTGGAGTTTGCACATTCTCCCCGTGTTTGCGTGGGTTTCCTCCGGGTGCTCCGGTTTCCTCCCACAGTCCAAAGATGTGCGAGTTAGGTTGATTGGCTATGATAAATTGACCCTTAGTGTTAGGGGGATTAAATACGTGGGGTTACAGGGATAGGGTGGGATATGTGTTGGTGTAGGGGTTACGGGGATCGGGTGGGATATGTGTCGGTGCAGGCTCGATGGGCTGAAATGGCCTCTATCTGCACTGTGGGGTTTCTGTGATTCTGTGATCTCTAACATTTTCTAGTTTTGATGAAAGTTCATCGAGCTTGAGCAAAGAGCTGGGAGAACGCAATCAGAGTGGATCGCAAGCAGAGTGGAAGAATTTGGTGAGAGCAGGAATTTGGTGGAGAGGAGGAAGGCGGTTGAGACATCTAACTGAAAAGGAAGAGAGGAGCCACAGAACCCAAGGACACTAAGTTAATAGGCATGAGATTGGACCTGTGGGAAAGTGAGAGCAGCGGCCGTAGATAAAGGTAGGCCTGAGAGACCAGAGTCAGGAGGGAGCGTAAGCATCAGAGAGCATGGTAAGTGACGTCAGTACAAGGGAAGGATCTGATTGGTGATTTTTTTTTAAGTCTTGAGTTTATTTCAGTTAAGTTACTTAATAGTCTATTAAGTAGAGGCATGGTAGGGCACCTCGGTCCCGTGGAATGCACATCTTGTGCCATGTGGGAACTCCAGGATGCTTCCTGTATCCTGGACAACATGTGCAGGAAGTGTCGTCAGCTGGAGGAGCTCACGTTCCAGGTTTCAGAGCTTGAGCAGCAGCTGGTGTCACTGCGGTTCATCCGCGAGGCTCAGAGCTACGTGGATAGCACGATTCAGGAGGTGGTCACCCCGCAACATAAGAATGTGCAGTCAGAGAGGGAATGGGTGACCGTTAGTCAGACAAGGAGGACCAGGCAGGTAGTGCAGGAGTCCCCTGAGTGCATCTCACTCTCTAACCATTATTGGTGAGGGCGATGGTTTCTCTGGGGAGTACAGCCAGAGCCAAGTTCATGAAACCATGGTTCGCTCAGCTGTACAGATGGGGGGGGGGGGAAGGGGAGGAGGGTGATCGAGAAAGCAATAGTGATAGGAGATTCAATAGTTAGGGGAACAGACAGGCGTTTCTGCGGCCACAGACGTGACTCCAGGATGGTATGAAACCTCCCTGGTGTCAGGGTCGAGGATGTCACTGAGCGGCTGCAGAACATTGAGGGGGGATGGTGAACAGCCAGACGTCATGATCCATATCGATATCAACGACAAAGGTAGAAAGGGGGATGAGGTCCTGCAAGTAGGAAAGAGATTAATAAGCAGGATGGCAAAGGTGGTAATCTCCGGATTGCTCCCGGTGCCACGAGCTAGTGAGTATAGATATAGGAGGGTAGAGCAGATGAATGCGCGGCTGGGGAGATGGTGCAGCAGGGAGGGCTTTAGATTCCTGGACATTGGGACTGGTTCTGAGGGAGGTGGGACCTGTACAGGCTGGATGGGTTGCACCTCAACAGAGCTGGGACCAATGACCTCGCGGGGTGACTTGTTAGTGCTGTTGGGGAGGGTTTAAACTAATTTGGCTGGGGGATTGGGAGAGACAGATAGCACTAGAGTAAGAAATAGTACGGTATTAGGTGGGGTCAGTCTAAGAGAATACAAGAAGGTCTAAGATAGGTTTACAGTGCATGTGTGTGAATGCACAAAGTGTGGTAAATAAGGTTGGTGAGCTGCAGGTGCAAATAGCCACATGGGAATATGATGTTGTGGCAATAACGGAAGCCTGGCTTAAAAAAGGACAGGATTGGGTACTAAATATTCCTGGATATAAGGTATTCAAGAAAGATAGGGAAGGAAAGAAAGGAGGTAGGGTGGCAGTATTGATTAAGGAGAATATTACAGCTGTTGGCCTCTCAAGTCCTTGAATGTGTTGTTGCCTCCCAAATCCGTGCCCATCTTTCCCGGAACTCCGTGTTTGAATCCCTCCAATCAAGTTTCTGCCCCTGCAACAGTACCAAAATGGCACTTATCAAAGTCACAAATGACATCCTATGTGACTGTAACAAAAGTAAACTATCCCTCCTCATCCTTTTCGACCTGTCTGCAGGTTTTTACACGGTTGACCACACCATCCTCTTCCAACTCCTCTCCACCGTCGTCCAGCTGGGTGGGACTGCACTCGCCTGGTTCCATTCTTATCTATCTAATTGTAGCCAGGAAATCACCTGCAATGTCTTCTCTTCCTGCTTCCACACCATTACCTCTGGTGTCCCCCAAGGATCTATCCTTGGCCCCCTCCTATTGTTCATCTACATGTTGCCCCTTGGTGACATCTTCCGAAAACACAGCGTCGGTTTCCACATGTACGCTGACAACACCCAGCTCTACCTCTTCTCTCGACCCCTCCATGGTTTCTAAGTTGTCAGACTGCTTGTCCGACAGCCAGTTCTGGATGAGCAGAAATTTTCTTCAATTAAATATTGGGAAGACTGAAGCCATTGGGGTCGGGCTGGGGCATGCCAGGTGGTATTCGTGTCAGGACCCCGACTCCGATGTGAAGTGGGAAAAAAGTGTGATTTCCACCCCCCCCCAATTGGGCACTTGATTTCCAGCGTGTGGGAACCCCTGGCCCAATTAGTCTTTCTGTAGTGTCCGTGTGTAGATAAAGACACTGAAGACAGGAGTTGGTTCATAGGTATTTACTAAGCAAGTCTGGGGGGGGGGGGGGTGGGGGGGGGGTTTGGGGGGGGGTGGGGGGGTGGGGGGGGCGCATCACAGCAAGCTGGTGACAGAATAGTTTGGCATCTGTCATTGTCATTGCATGTGTGACTGATAATGATTTTGATGCTCTAACAGATTGACTTATGATCATCTGCACAATTCAATGTGCATGCAACCTTTACCTCACATCTCTAACTCTTTCCTTTACTCCCCCACAGAACCATCGAGTGCCCCCGTCCCCACTGTCCAGGAGGAACAGCCTGAGCTTCCAGACTCCTCAGAGGAAGCTGCAACCTCTGAGGGCGCTTCATCAGCAGAATTAAGCGCACTCTGCACCAGCGCAGACACTCGCACCTTGGTGGGACCTTCGGCACATAGAGTAGAGTTGTCACCTGGTGTATCACAGCTCACAAGTGAGCATCAGCAGATGGTGGAGATAGGGACAGCAGTGAAGAGCCCTCGTTGCAGTGGAGAGGATGCTCCCAGCTCGGCTCCGCTGCATGTCGACCCTGTGCCTCCGGGTCCATCCAGAAGGAGAGCGGTGCTGGAACTCCAGGAACAGGTGCAGGAGTCTCTGGCAGGTTTTGTCTCTAGGGTTGCTGCGAGTGTGGAGCGAATGGAGGAGTCCATCGCTAACATGAGCAGAGCCTTTGTGGAGGTGTTATGCGCATTAACACATCACTACGGAAAGGACGGCTACCCCCATGGTAAGGCTGGCTACCGTAGTCACTTGGGTGTAATGTTGTGTTTAATTTTGAAAAGCCATCAGTTGCTTATTGTCATAAAAAATTCTGATGGCAAACTGTTGCAGTTGTGGCGTATGTCATTTCGCTAATGGGACTTCCACATTGAGGGCTTAGGGCAACTTGCAATTGTCAGTATGGTGGTCAGAGTGATAGGAATCCACAGGTTCTTGGCCATTGTCGATGGTCTGATAAGAAGGTGCGAGGCAAAATTGTTTGATTGTGCAGGCTAAGCAAATCTGGCCAAGATGAATGCATCCCTTGCATTCCGGGCAGCAATGTGGTTGCGCGCTGGCGCCTTCTAGCCTGTGCGGCTTCAGGTGGGTGAACAGCAGCTTGGCGCTCCTGTTGTTGCTGCTGATGTTGGTGGTGCTGTTGTTCATGGTTCTGCTGCTGCCACGGCTGGTCTTCATCCAAATCTGATGTCCAGGAGGAAAGGAAATAAATGGTTTCCATGCTTCTGGTATATGCCTCAGTTGAGGAAGCACTCAGTCAAGGTGGCGAGCGGGGTTTCCCAGGAGGTCACACTGGAGATGGGTGTCAGGCTCCAAACTTCCACGACAATGGGTATGCCTACTAAAAGTTCCCCCAGACCTGAGACAACAAAGTTCTGCCACCTGCAAATGATGACTGCTGAAAACTCCTTTTTAATGGTGGAGCTGCAGCTGTTACTAAGTAATCCACTTGTGAGGCCACCAGGATTCACTGGCGTGTTCCAGAGGAGACGTGCAGGACATAGGAAAAGTGGTAAAATCAGAAAGACCTCTCAAAATGGGATTTTAGAGGCACTTAACTGGGTGTTAAGGGCCTATCCCGCCTCTTGGAAGCGGGATGGAAACGGGGTCAGAAAACACACATTTGGGAAAATTGCTCGGAGGCGGGATCGGGCTCCCCCGTCATTTTGAGATTTTACCACCTCCCACGCCTCCAATCCTACCTCCTCGGGCCTGGCAAAATCGAGCCCATTGTTTTTGGTCCCTGCCACCAACTCTGTTCCCTAGCAACTGACTCCATCCATCTCCCTAACATTTTTCTGATGCTGAACCAGACTGTTCGCAACCTTGGTGTCATATTTAACCCCGACATGAGCTTCCGACCACATATCCACAGCATAACAAAGACCGCCTATTTCCTCCTCTGTAACATTGCCCATCTCCGCCCTTGCCTCAGCTCATCCGCTGCTGAAACCCTCATCCATGCCTTTGTTACCTCTGGACTTGACTATTCCAACGCACTCCTGGCTGGCCTCCTGTAATGTATATACCTTTAAGGGGGGAACTACTTTTTACAGCTCATGTATACTGCAGTACCGGCAGTAACCACACCTGTATATAGCACTGAGTAGTAATCTGTACAGTTCAGTTCCAGAGTGAGCCACGTTGAGTAAACACCTGTTGTACCGTTCCCCTGCCGTCTTGTGTCTTATTACTCTTGGACACAACATTGGCGACGAGACAAATTCGATCCTACCTGCAACTCTGCATCACCTCCCAGGGATTCGTTCCTGGAGACCAGTAGGTTGGAGGTCAAGGCCAGAGACACGGGCGTCGACCACGGGCAACCGCCCAGTCATCCAGCAGAGACTCGAGAATTGCGGGGGAGGCTGTTGAGAGCCAGGCTTGGCTTTCCAGTTGCGGTGGTCCAGCGAAACGGGCTGGCAACAGGTAGTGCGCAGACCCTTCCCGGACAGCGGCGGGCTAAAGCCCGACCGAGCGGCACAGCAAAGGGCCGAGCAGCGTCGACGGGGGAGAGAGAGAGAGAGGGCAGAGCGCACAGGGCGCAGCCGGTGTTCAGGGGCCAAGCAGCGTCGAGGAGAGGGAGAGAGACGCGCAGAAACCCGCGAGGCGCCGCCATTGCCACAAGGACCGCCGAGAGCGGTGTTGGCAGCAGCGCAGGAGAAGCGCGCGAAACCTACAGGGTGCCGCCATTGCCACGAGGACCGCCGAGAGCGGCGTTGGCAGCAGCGGGGGAGGAAGGAAAGCGCGGGAGATGCCATTTTAAGCCATTTTAAACCACACCCAAAATGCCGAAGAGTGGCAGTATCACCGCATTTGACAATGAAGTCAAAGATTGGACTACATATGTCGAACAAATCGAGGTATACTGCAAGGCAAATGAGGTGTCAGATGACAAGAAAGCGCCGGTATTGTTAAATTTAATGGGTGCAAAGACGTATGGCTTATTACGAAATCTAGTAACCCCAGCGAAGCCAGTGGAAAAGAGTTTTGGAGACATAGTGACGATACTACAGGAACATTTAAACCCCACACCGCTGCTGATAGCAGAAAGATTCAACTTTCACAAACGGAACCAGCGTAAGGATGAAAGCAATGCTGAATATTTAACAGAACTGCGCAAACTATCGAAACACTGCCAGTTTGGAACGGGACTGGCAGATACCTTAAGGGACAAGTTTGTGTGTGGGCTTCAAAGTGAAGGAACCCAGAAACGGCTTTTATCTGAAAAGGACCTTACGCTGGACAAGGCTTTCAGCATTGCGGTATCATATGAAGCAGCAGCACGGGGCGCTGCAGAGATACAACAGAGACCGCAAGAATATGGCACAAACGAAATGTCATACAGAACAGAGAAATGCTATCGCTGCGGCATAACAACACACGACCACAATGATTGCTGGTTCCAAGACAAAGTGTGCAGACAGTGTGGAAAAGTAGGACACATAGCATGAGTCTGCAGGTCGGGAAAGAAAACCAGCAATAAGAAATCTCCAAAGAAAAGTACAAGAAGGTACATAAGGTGACAGAGAATAGTTCAGACGAACAAAAGAGTGATACCGACTCCGAAAACAGGGAGCCGAGTTGTCTGAAACTACATAATGTGATCAAAACGGAGGATCACTGAACCATTTGGGTCACTCTCAAGATAGCAGGAGTCCAGGTAAAAATGGAATTGGACACAGGATCAGCCCTAACAGTCATAAACCGACGGGACTACGAGTGGCTATTCTCACACATACCCTTGAGAGACACAAAAATTATTTTGAAGACGTACACGGGGCAAAAAGTCTACCCCAAAGGAAAAATAAGGGTGACCATTATATATAACGGTAAGGAAACACCAACTTTTTGCCCCGTGTACTTCTTCAAAATAATTTTTGTGTCTCTCAAGGGTATGTGTGAGAATAGCCGCTCGTAGTCCCGTCGGTTTATGGAAGTGGAGTGACGAATGTAAACGAGCTTTCCAGAAGAGCAAAACACTAATCTCATCGAAAGAGGTATTGGCCCATTTCAACCCGGCACTACCAATTCAGTTGGCGTGTGATGCGTCACCCTACGGCATTGGAGCGGTGCTGTCGCACAAATTCTCAGACAGCTCAGAGAGGCCAATAGCCTTTGCGTCACGATCACTAACCTCAGCCGAGCGTAACTACGCCCAGATTGACAGGGAGGCCCTCAGCCTAGTGTGGGGAGTGAAAAAGTTCAATCACTATCTGCACGGGCAGAAATTCACCTTGCTGACTGACCACCAGCCTCTTGTCTCCATTTTTAATCCGAAGAAGGGCGTTCCGGTGATGACTGCGCAACGACTACAAAGATGGTCACTCTTTCTAGGGGTGCACCACTATGAGATTGAATATAAGGGCACGAAACAGCATGGAAATGCTGATGGGCTATCACGCCTGCCACTGCCTACTGCGGAGGAAGCACCAGCAGTGGATCCTGTCGAAATATTTCATTCAACTATAGTTGAATACCTACCGGTAACTAACGCTCGTATAGAACAGGAGACCCGAAATGACCCGACACTGTCTCGGGTATATGATTTGACGGAGGGAACCAACGACAGGGTGCCAGAATCGCCTCCGCACCAAGAGCGAGACACTCGGGAAAGGCGCTATCCAGAAAGGATCAGGAAGCCTCCCCAAAGACTGAATATATAAATGGACTATTTTCAGCTAACGTTGTATGTTAAAAGTGTTAATTGTAATTAGTTTGATATTTAATTGTTAAAGTGTTATGGTACTGTTAATCTAAAAGGGGAGGAATTGTACCTTTAAGGGGGGAACTACTTTTTACAGCTCATGTATACTGCAGTACCGGCAGTAACCACACCTGTATATAGCACTGAGTAGTAATCTGTACAGTTCAGTTCCAGAGTGAGCCACGTTGAGGAAACACCTGTTGTACCGTTCCCCTGCCGTCTTGTGTCTTATTACTCTCGGACACAACACCTCCCACATACTACACTCCGTTATCTTGAGGTCATCCAAAACTCGGCTGCCCGTGTCCTAACTCGCACAAAGTCCAGTTCACTCATCACCCCTGTGCTCGCTGACCTACACTGGCTCCCAGTTAAGCAATGCCTCGATTTTAAAACTCCTCGATGACCTCATCCCTCCCTACCTTGTAATCTCCCACAGCCCCCGAGATATCTGCGCCCCTCTAATTCTGCCCTCTTGAGCATCCCTGATTTTAATCGCTCCACCATTGGTGGCCGTGCTTTCAGCTGCCAAGGCCCTAAGCTCTGAAATTCCCTGCCTAAACCTCTCTGCCTCTCTACCTCTCTTTTCTCCTTTAAGACACTCCTTACAACCTACCTCTTTGACCCTGCCCTAATATCTCTTTATGTGGCTCGGTGTCAAATTTTGTTTTATAACAGTCTTGTGAAGGGCCTTGGAACATTTTATCATGTTAAAGGTGCTGTATAAATACAAGTTGTTGATGTACTCCAGTCCCTCCGGTGCCCACCGGTCTTGGAAGGCCTCAAGCGTACCAGCGGACACCATGTGCTCCCTCTCCAGGGTCATCCCGATGCGGGCATAGCCACGGAAGAGAGGCAGGCAGTCGGGCCGAACGACTCCTTCAATTGCGCGCTGCCTGGACCTGTGGATGGTCACCTTGGGCATGCCCAGGAGCAGTCCTACAGTGATGTCCTCTGACTTGCCCCCTCCTCTCCGCACCAAAGTAGCATTTCTAGAGAGATTGGGGATGCTTTCCTGGAAAGTTTCGAATTTTTACATTAAAAATTATGTATTCTGGTTAATTATAAGCATTTTTACACTTCATAATTGATTTTCCTTTCCTTGGATTACTGATCGATCAATGTGATAATTGATTTTCAACAGGCCCACCAAACCATCACTCCTGAAAGTTACCTCAACATTCTATCCTTCCCCACCCACCCCATTTCACAGAGACACTCTGCTCCCTCTGACACACTTCACAGACACATTGCACCCTGCCTAATTTACCACTCTTTCACAGAGACATTGGGCTGGATTTTGCTGTGAGCGGCGAACAAACAGCACCAGCCATTGGTTAGACCTGCACTTGCCCGTAGACTTTCCATGGGGTTTTGTTGTGGGCCATCCAATTGGTGCAGCGCCCTCTACTGGACACTTGGGACCTGTGTGAACAATTGCATCTCCTTAACCAATCAGATTGAAGAATCGTTAATAAGTGAATTTAATGTCAAATAAGGTACAGAAGCAAAATAAAGAGAAGGAAAGAAAGATTGGATGACAAGAGAGACAAAAGAAACAGAAATAAAAAATGTTAAAAATTATTTATATTTTTTATTTTTTAAATCTACAATGATAATTAAAATCTGAAGGATTGAGATGCCACACTTGTTAAAGTTATTTTTCAGTGCCAGAGAGGTTGTTTGGCAATAATTAAGACTTGCCACATTGTTAAAAGGGTACTTAGATTGGAATGACTTGACTAAACCTTTTATGGCGAGTTGAATGTACATCTACAATGTCAATACAGGACATTCACGCCATTCAATACATTTAAATGGAGAGCCAGACGGCGAGATATCATTTTTGCGCAGCTTATGGAGGAGCGCCGCCTGTCGGACAGCAACTTAGGGATTCTTGCATTGTGCACGTGCGCTCGCCAGAAGTCGCTGTCCAGTTTCTGTATAACTAACAGTGAGCGCTGTTTGCCTCGCCGTGATTTTCACAGCAAAATCTGACTCATTCATTTCTCCTCCAACTCGCCCAGTTCATGCTGGCACTCTTTCCCCCTTCAATTCAATGTGGCATCCTTCTCCCCTACCAACCCAGTTCACGCTAATTTTCTTCCAACCCAGTTCATTCTGGGAACCTTTCCTATTCCCAGTTCATGCAGGTACCCTTTCCGTCCCTTTTCAGTTAATACTGGCACTCTGTTTCCTCCCCCACCCAAAGCATCACACTCAGCTTCTCACCTCTTTCCCCCAAAACACTGTTCCCAACTCTATCCACTTCCATATTCCTTTCTTTGCCATCCATTCTCCCTCCCTTACCTGTGCCATCAGCACTGCTCATACCTGAGTCCTTCTACAAAGTGAGCCTGGGAACTGCATACTGTACACAAGAAAGCAGCAATGGGAATCACTTCCAATAGGAGCAGGACTCAAGGAGCAGCACTGAGGGGAAAGGGGCCCAATCCACACTGACTTTTGTCAACAAACACTGATGCCTGGACTGGGCCCCCAAAATGCTGATATTCAATGTAAAACGTTGATGATTGGCAACTTTGTAAAAGTTCAGCCTGTTGAAAAGTGATAAAAATGTTTCTCCTGACAAACATGGCATCAGCCACTTGTTTATCGAGAAATGACCTACCTGACAGCTGTCTGCTGCGGTGACTTGGAAGGATCATGTTGCAGTGGAATTCTGTGCTGACATGAACTGCAGACAGCTACCCTGGTTCTTGACATTGCCTGTTAGGTGGCAGCAGATGGCATAGCTTGATCATTGCAGTGAAGTGGAAACACTGAATACAGGTCTTCTCTGGCATGCCCAGGTAGGATTGGTGTAGCTATGTTGGCATCGGGAGGCACAGCAGCATCATCCATTGCCATTTCATGCCTGCCCCTACTCCTGGGCTCTGTGCTACTGTTCCCACTGATCTGTGTAACAACCTTTCATGTGGCACCTTATCGAATGCCTTTTGAAAATTAAAATATACTACATGTACTGGTTCCCCCTTATCTACCATGTTAGTTACACCATCAAAAAACTGTAATAGATTTGTCAAACAGGATTTCCCTTTCATAAAACCATGTTACATAAGAACATAAGAAGTAAGAGCAGGAGTAGGCCATACGGCCCCCCGAGCCTGCTCCGCCATTCAATAAGATCATGGCTGAATCATTGACCTCAACTCCACTTTCCCGCCCGATCTCCATATCCTTTGATTCCCCTAGAGTCCAAACATCTATCTATCTCAGCCTTGAATATACTCAAAGACTCAGCATTCACAGCCCTCTGGGGCAGAGAATTCCAAAGATTCACAACCCTCTGAGTGAAGAAATTCCTCCTCATCTCAGTCTTAAATGGCCTACCCCTTATCCTGAGACTATGCCCCCTAGTTCTAGACACTCCAGCCAGGGAAGCAACCTCTCAGCATCTACCTTGTCAATCCCCTTCAGAATCTTGTATGTTACATACTTTGGTTCTGTCTTCACAAAGGAGGACACGAATAACCTTCCAGAGATGTCGTGAAACATAGGTTCTAATGAGAGGGAGGAACTGAATGAAATCAGTATTTGTAGGGAAATGGTGTTAGGGAAATTGACGGGATTGAAGGCCGATAAATCCCCAGGGCCTGATAATCTACATCCTAGGGTACTTAAGGAAGTGGCCCTAGAAATATAGATGCATTGCTGGTCATCTTCCAAAATTCTATAGACTCTGGAACAGTTCCCATGGATTGGAGGGTAGCTAATGTAACTCCACTATTCAAAAAAGGTGGTAGAGAGAAAACGGGGAATTATAGACCGGTAAGCCTGTCATCGGTAGTGGGGAAAATGCTAGAGTCCATTATAAAAGATGTAATAGCAGAGCACTTGGAAAACAGTGACAGGATCGGACAAAGTCAACATGGATTTACGAAAGGTAAATTGTGCTTGAATAATCTACTGGAATTTTTTGAGGATGTAACTGGTAAAATAGATAAGGGAGAACCAGTGGATGTGGTGTATTTGGACTTTCAGAAGGCTTTCGATAAGGTCCCGCATAAGAGATTAGCGTGTAAAGTTAAAGCACATGGGATTGGGGGTAAGGTACTGACTTGGATAG
The DNA here is from genome assembly GCF_052327205.1 of Somniosus microcephalus. Classification (NCBI taxonomy): domain Eukaryota; kingdom Metazoa; phylum Chordata; class Chondrichthyes; order Squaliformes; family Somniosidae; genus Somniosus; species Somniosus microcephalus. The sequence continues at coordinate 239,452,487 of NC_140991.1, read as the reverse complement.
AGAACTGGCTGGCAGACAGGAAGCAAAGAGTTGGAATAAACGGCTCTTTTTCCAAGTGGCAGGCAGTGACTAGTGGGGTACCGCAGGGATCGGTGCTAGGACCCCAGCTATTCACAATATATATTAATGATCTAGACGAGGGGATTAGATGTAATATTTCCAAGTTGGGTGGGCGTGTGTGCTGTGAGGAGGATGCTGAGAAACTCCAGTATGATTTGGACAGATGCATGGCAGATGCAGTATAATGTGGATAAATGCGAGGTTATCCACTTTGGTGGCAAAAACAGGAAGGCAGCTTATTATCTGAATGGCAATAGATTGGGAGAAGGGGAAGTGCAACGAGACCAGGGCGTCCTTGTGCACTAGTCGCTGAAGGTAAGCACACAGGTGCAGCAGGCGGTTAAGAAGGCAAATGGTATGTTGGCCTTCATAGCGAGAGGATTCTTTTTTTTTAATTCATTGCTGGGATGTGGGCGTCGCTGGCTGGCTAGGCCTGCATTTAGTGCCCATCCCTAATTGCCCTTGAGAAGATGGTGGTGAGCCGCCTTCTTGAACCGCTGCAGTCCATATGGTGTAGGTACACCCACAATGCTGTTAGGAAGGGAGTTCCAGGATTTTGGCCCAGCGACAGTGAAGGAACGGCGATACAGGTCCAAGTCAGGATGGTGTGTGGCTTGGAGGGGAACTTGTAGGTGGTGATGTTCCCATGCGTCTGCTGCCCTTGTCCTTCTAAGTGGTAGAGGTCGCGGGTTTGGAAGGTGCTGTTGAAGGAGATTTGGCGAGTTGCTGCAGTGCATCTTGTAGATGGTACACACTGCAGCCACAGTGCGCCGGTGGTGGGGGGAGTGAATGTTGAAGGTGGTGGATGGAGTGCCAATCAAGCGGGCTGCTTTATCCTGAATGGTGTCGAGCTTCTTGAGTGTTGTTGGAGCTGCACTCATCCAGGCAAGTGGAGAGTATTCCATCACACTCCTGACTTGTGCCTTGTAGATGGTGGAAAGGCTTTGGGGAGTCAGGCGGTGAGACACTTGTCGCAGAATTCCCAGCCTCTAGCCTGCTCTTGTAGCCACAGTATTTATATGGCTGGTCCAGTTCAGTTTCTGATCAATGGTAACCCCCCAGGATGTTGATAGTGGGGGATTCAGCGATGGTAATGCCATTGAATGTCAAGGGGAGATGGTTAGAGTCTCGCCTGTTGGAGATGGTCATTGCCTGGCACTTGTGTGGTGCGAATGTTACTTGCCACTTGTCAGCCCAAGTCTGAATGTTGTCCAGGTCTTGCTGCATATGGACACGGACTGCGTCAGTATCTGACGAGTCTCGAATGGTGCTGAACAGTGTGCAATCATCAGCGAACATCCCCACTTCTGACCTTATGATGGAGGGAAGGTCATTGATGAAACAGCTGAAGATGGTTGGGCCTAGGACACTGCCCTGAGGAACTCCTGCAGTGATGTCATGTGATTGAGATGAATGACCTCCAACAACCACAGCCAACTTCCTTTGTGCTAGGTATGATTCCAACCAATGGAGAGTTTTCCCCTTGATTCCCATTGACTTCAGTTTTGCTAGGGCTCCTTGATGCCACACTCGATCAAATGCTGCCTTGATGTCAAGTGCAGTCACTCTCACCTCACCTCTTGTGTTCAGCTCTTTTGTCCATGTTTGGACCAAGGCTGTAATGAGGTCAGGAGCTGAGTGGCCCTGGCGGAACCCAAACTGGGCGTCAGTTAGCAGGTTATTGCTGAGTAAGTGCCGCTTGATAGCACTGTCGACGACACCTTCCATCACTTTGCTGATGATTGAGAGTAGACTGATGGGACGGTAATTGGCCGGGTCGGATTTGTCCTGCTTTTTGTAGGCAGGACATACTTGGGCAATTTTCCACATTGCCGGGTAGATGCCAGTGTTGTAGCTGTACTGGAACAGCTTGGCTAGGGGCGCAGCTAGTTCTGGAGCACAAGTCTTCAGTACTATTGCCGGAATGTTGTCAGGGCCCATAGCCTTTGTAGTATCCAGTGTCTTCAGCCATTTCTTGACATCAAGTGGAGTGAATTGAATTGGCTGAAGACTGGCATCTGTGATGCTGGGGACCTCAGGAGGAGGCCGAGATGAATCATCCACTCGGCACTTCTGGCTGAAGATAGTTGCAAATGCTTCAGCCTTGTCTTTTGCACTCATGTGCTGGGCTCCACCATCATTGAGGATGGGGATATTTTTGGAGCCTCCTCCTCCTGTTAACTGTTTAATTGTCCACCACCACTCACGACTGGATGTGGCAGGACTGCAGAGCTTTGATTTGATCCGATGGTTGTGAGATTGCTTAGCTCTGTCTATCGCATGTTGCTTCCGTTGTTTGGCATGCAAGTAGTCCTGTGTTGTAGCCTCACCAGGTTGACACCTCATTTTTCGGTATGCCTGGTGCTCTCCTGCACTCTTTGTTAAACCAGGGTTGATCTCCCGACTTGATGGTAATGGTAGAGTGAGGGATATGCCGGGCCATGAGGTTACAGATTGTGGTTGAATACAATTCTGCTGCTGCTGATGGCCCACAGCGCCTCATGGATGCCCAGTTTTGAGTTGCCAGATCTGTTTGAAATCTGTCCCATTTAGCACGGTGGTAGTGCCACACAACATGGTGGAGGGTATCCTCAACATGAAGACGGGACTTTGTCTCCACAAGGACTGTGCGGTGGTCACTTCCACCAATGCTGTCATGGACAGATGCATCTGCAACAGGTAGATTGGTGAGGATGAGATCAAGTAGGTTTTTCCCTCTTGTTGGTTCCCTCACCACCTGTCGCAGACCCAGTCTGGCAGCTATGTCCTTTAGGACTCGGCCAGCTCGGTCAGTTGTGGTGCTACCGAGCCACTCTTGGTGATGGACATTGAAGTCCCCCACCCAGAGGACATTTTGTGCCCTTGCTACTCTCAGTGCTTCTTCCAATTGGTGTTCAACATGAAGGAGTACTGATTCATCAGCTGAGGGAGGGCGGTAGGTGGTAATTAGCAGGAGGTTTCCTTGCCCATGTTTGACTTGATGCCATGAGACCTCATGGGGTCCTGAGTCAATGTTGAGGACTCCCAGGGCTACTCCCTCCCGACTGTATACCACGGTGCCACCACCTCTGGTGGACCTGTCCTGCCGGTGGGACAGGACATACCCAGGGATGGTGATGGTAGTGTCTGGGACATTGGTTGTAAGGTATGATTCGGTAATTATGGCTATGTCAGGCTGTTGCTTGACTAGTCTGTGGGACAGCTCTCCCAATTTTGGCACAAGCCCCCAGATGTTGGTAAGGAGGACTTTGCAGGGTCGACAGGACTGGGTTTGCCGTTGCCATTGTCGTTGTCGTTTCCAGTGCCGAGGTCGATGCCGGGTGGTCCGTCCGGTTTTATTCTTATTGTTTTTCGTAGTCGTTGTTTACAACTGAGTGGCTTGCTAGGCCATTCGAGTACAGGAGCAAGGATGTCTTGCTGCAGTTGTACAGGGCCTTGGTGAGACCACACCTTGAGTATTGTGTGCAGTTTTGGTCGCCTTATCTGAGGAAGGATGTTCTTGCCATGGAGGGAGTGCAGCGAAGATTCACCAGACTGATACCTGGGATGGCAGGAATGACGTATGAGGAGAGATTGGGTCGATTGGGCTTGTATTCGCTGGAGTTTAGAAGAATGAGAGGGGATCTCATTGAAACTTATAAAATTCTAACATGACTAGACAGACTAGATGCAGGAAGGATGTTCCTGATGGCGGGGGAGTCCAGAACCAGGGGTCACAGTCTAAAGATAAGGGGTAAGCCATTTAGGACAGAGATGAGGAGGAATTTCTTCACCCAGAGAGTGGTGAACCTGTGGAATTCTCTACCACAGAAGGCAGTTGAGGCCAATTCATTAAATATATTCAAGAAGGAGTTAGATATATTTCTTAAGGCTAAAGGGATCAAGGGATATGGGGAGAAAGCAGGGACAGGGTACTGAATTTGGATGATCAGCCATGATCTCATTAAATGGCGGAGCAGGCTCGAGGGGCCAAATGGTCTACTCCTGCTCCTATCTTCTATGTTTCAGTGAGATCACCCCTCAGTCTTCCAAACTCCAGAGAGTATAGGCCCAATCTACTCAATCTGTCATCATAGGATGGCCCTCTCATCCCAGGAATCAACCTAGTGAACCTTTGTTGCACCGCCTCCAAGGCAAGTATATCCTTCCATAGATAAGGAGACCGCAGACCTTCCCTTTTGTTCTTTCCTCCCCTCCCACCTCTCCCTGCCCCTACACTTGCTTAAAAATCTGTTAGATCTCCAACTTTATCCAGTTCTGAGGCAGGGTCATTGACTTGAAACATTAACACTGTGGCCTAGAAATTAGGTTTGCCTCCGCCAGGGCTTTTGCGCCCGCGATAATTGCCGCTGCGCCCGCCAAAAATTCAGCTGCCCCGCGCCCAGACGGCTGCGGGCGCTAATGGAGGGTTTCAGCGCCTCGCTATGGGCGCTGAATGCAGGTTTGCGGCGCTAATCCCCCGCTGCGGCACCCGATGCGGTGCGGCAGGCTGGGGTACTGCAGGCCTCCTCCTTCTGTTAAGGAGGAGCTGCCTGCAGCCGACCGCTGACCGGTCGATTCGCCCGACAAATGAGCCCGGCACCTCGGAGAAGTGCCGGGCTCGCGGGCCACACACATCAGTGCCGCGGGGGGGTGGTGGAGGAGTCCGGGGAGGGAGGTGCGGGCAGGCGGCCGCCGGGAAAGCAGCCGGCCGCCGCTCCACCTTAATGCGCCGGCGCTACGTGCTGCAACATCCCGTTGAACAATCGTTGGTTGCGGCTGCCACGGGCGAGGCGGCCGCAACTGAATTTGGGCGTCCGGCCGCGTTACCACGGCAACCGGGACGCTGCGCACACCGATGACGTCATCGGTGCCGGCGCAGCGCTACCGGCTAACGCCGATGGTAGGGCCCAACGCAATTTCGATCGCGGCTATAATTCCGGCGCAAGGCCCTCTAACGCCTCTAATTGGGCGCTAACCCCACCGAATTTCTAGGCCTGTATCTCTCTCTTCAGATGCTGTCTGACCTGCTGAGTATTTCCAGCATTTTCAGTTTTTTATTTCAGATTTCCAGCATCCGCAGTATTTTGTTTTTGTAGCAGTATCTATCCCCCCTGATTATACTATCCCCTACCACTACCGCATTCCTTTTTGCTCCCCCCACTTGAATGGCCTCCTGTACCACGATGCCGTGACAATTTTCCCACCCTCCCTGCAGTCTTTGTTCTCACCCACACCGGTAGCAAGTACAATTGTCCTGTTGGACAATGGCTGAGGGTCCTCTACCACTGCATCTGCGGTCCCCCCTTACCTGCCTGAGTCACAGTCACATCCTCCTGTCTCTGACCATTAAGCAAATCTAAAGAACTAGCCAACCTATGGGGTGTGACTGCCTTCTGGGTCAAAATGTCCATGTAACTCTCCCCCTCCCTGATCGCAATGTCTGCACCTCAGACTCCAGCTCAATAACTCTGAGCCGAAGTTCCTCAAGTTGCAGACTCTCATTGCAGATGTAGTTGCCTGGGATCATGCTGCTCTCCACAGACTCCCACCTGTTTCAGATGTGGCACACTTCCTGCGCTGCCATCTCTATCTAACCTTGTTTTATATATTTAATTAATTAAATTTTAAGTAATTAATTCACTTGGTTTATTTTTAGTATTTTTAAACTAATTAATACAACTAGTTTAAATTATTCATTTAATAAAGTATTGGCTATAGGTTCCTGGGGGGGAAAAATTGGATTGGCTTGCGCCTCTCGTTAGCACCTCCTAGCGCCCAGGCACGGCACCACTAATGCCTCTCGTGAAATTCAACAGGAGGTTAGCGGCAGCGGTAGCCGGTAGCACAGCGCCCCACTTGCGCCCTGGCTATAAACTTCCCTTGCGCCCCCTGACCTATCGCCAGATATATGCCACAGGATCAGGGGGCGGTTTGGCAGCAGCAATGGCACTACTTACAGGGCAGGTGGCGTGCGGCCATTTTTATTTTGGCCAACTGCCAGCACCTGCCCCCTTTCACTTTTGTATGCGGGGTGCCGGCCACGATCGCTCAGCCCGGCACGCCTCTTGAGTGCCGAGCAGCTTTCCCTCTCCCCGGTAGTCCGGCAGGGCCCCGGTGTGTGTAGCACTAAGCCCCTCCCCTTTAATCAGGGGAGGAGGCCTGCAATGATGCGGCGCTACGTGCTGTCGCACATGGCACGTAGCGCCGCGAAATTCAGTAGTAGCGCCCCAAGCAGGAGGTGGAGCGCTTTCCAGTAGCACCCCACCCCCTGCTTGGGGTGCTGCTACTGAATATACACCTGGGGGGACACTAACTTTTTCGAGGCACTAAAATTAGCCGCTGGTGATGTTAGCGCCCCAAAATGGGCGCCACCCAATTTTTCCCCCTAGTTTTAAATACTTACTGCCTCAAGCTTACACAAACCACTGCAAGTATTAAAGGCAGAAAGGAGCAACACCTTCCCCCTCTGCACTGATTTCTCACTCTCACCAAATTACTGAATGGTCAAGTCTGGATAAAGATATGGATGAGGGTTTCAGCTGCAGAGGGGCTGAGGTAGAAATGGTGTTGAGCAATGTTACAGAGATGGAAGTAGGCAGTCTTTGTGATGGCTAGGATATGGGGCTCAGTAGCTCAGTTTAGCGTTGAACACGACGCCTGAATGGAAGGGAGATGGAATCGGTGGCAAAGGTGTGAAGTATGTGGTGGGGGCTAAAAACGATGGCTTTGGTCTTCCCAATGTTTAGCTAGAGGAAATTGAAGCTCATCCAAGACTGGAGGCAGTGAAGGAGTTGAAAGAGATGGTGGAGTGGCAGAGCTGGGTGTCATCAGTGTACATATGGAAGCTGGCACCATGTGTCCGGATGATGTTGCCAAGGAGCAAATGTAGATTAGGAAGAGAAGGGACCAAGGTTAGATCCTTAGGGGACTTGAGGTAATGTTGCAGGGGTGGGAAGAGAAGCCATTGCTACAATTGGTTATTTAGAGCAATGAATTTAAAGAAGGTTAGCAGCTGAAGATCACAAATGTGTTTCAGACCCAAGATTCCGTGTGAGCAGTGCTTGAGAGGTCCCATAGTACATTATGAATTTCAGACCTAGTGGGAGTGAAATTCAACTTAAAGGGGGGTGCAAAACAGGCTGCAGCAGATTGGCTGCCCAATACGCATTCTTCCCGATTTTGGGGTGCACAATGTGTAGTCGCCTGTTTTGCGCCACCCTAAAGTTGAATTTCACACCCAGTGTGTTTCTTCTGAAAGTGTTAGTTAAAGCACAACATGACAGTGTCATTCCTATTTTTATGAAAAACTGATTAGCCTGTTTCACTCTGTACATGACAACCCCTTAATGAAATTGCAGGAATAAATGGCTTTGAAACTCATCGGCCGGCATTTTTCCTACCTCGGTGGGGTCTGGGGCAGGCAACGTCGGGGGCGGGTCCTGACCCCGTTGCTGGCTCCTTCCTGCTGTCCAAAATGATTTTCCTTTGATACCTTTCTACCATCTACAAGGCACAAGTCAGGAGTGTGATGGAATACTCTCCACTTGCACTCAAGAAGCTCGACACCATCCAGGACAAAGCAGCCCACTTGATTGGCACCCCATCCACTACCTTAAACGTTCACTCCCTCCACCACCGGCGTACCGTGGCTGCAGTGTGTAGCACCTACAAGATGCACTGCAGCAACTCGCCAAGGCTTCTTTGGCAGCACCTCCCAAACCCGCGACCTCTTCCACCTAGAAGGACAAGGGCAGCAGGCGCATGGGAACACCACCACCTCCAAGTTCCCCTCCAAGTCACACACCATCCTGACATGGAAGTATATCGCCATTCCTTCATCGTCGTTGGGTCAAAATCCTGGAACTCCCTACCTAACAGCACTGTGGGAGTACTTTCATCACATTGACTGTAGCGGTTCAAGAAGGCGGCTCACCACCACCTTCTCAAGGGCAATTAGGGATGGGCAATAAATGCTGGCCTTGCCAGCAACACCTACATCCCATGAACTAATAAAATAAATAGGTCTTGTTAAGCCAACCCAGCGCGTTTGCTGGTCCAATTAGAGGAAGTGGGTCTGGTGACGTCATTTCATGACGTGTCATCAGCCGGTTTCCTTAAAGGGACCATGGCCAACTTTATTTTGACATTTGTGCTGTCAGTGTTCTACAGCATTGAGGTGCTGCAAACACTGACAATCACTACATAGAGGTGCAGGACTGCGCCCAGTTTCTCCCATGACTCCCTCCAAAACAGCCTGGTTGCACATTGCACAGGAGGGCACAAGCAGGGATGTGGTCAGGAGGACCTGGGTGCAGTGACGCAAACCTTTCAAAGATCTCATTAGATCACAAAATGCTAGTACTAAGCCACACTCAGCTTCACCCTCCTGTGCCTCGCATCACATCCCCATCACTCTGCCTTCCCTACCCTACTCCTGCACATTCTTACTCACACCAACTTACCTTGTACCTCCACCCATCCATCTCTATCTACATTATCAAACCCCCATCTCAAAAGTCACCCCTTACACTCGCCCTCATCCTAGTGCAAGCATACCAACTAACAACACACAAAGGTAGCCACTTGGGTGTTTTATCCAATGTTCATGTAAAGTTTCTGTTAATGTGCTGTCAAACATTGAAAACTTTATTTTCAACACTTTGCATTCTTGGACAGATTTGTGTATACCTTTGGAAGTGGCTTAATGAATTGCAGTGAATGGTGAAACATAACGGTAACCCTCGCAATGGTGGTGAGTATGAAAGGAATGGCTTGGACATTGTAGGGATGCTTTATGGTGTTGGTGTGGGGTGGTGCCAACCTGGCACATCATTTGGCAGCCAGGCTGTACAGCGTCAAGTGAAGTAAATCAGGCCATGGTGAGGCCATCCCTGGCCTCCCGTGCAGCAATGTGCTCGGGTGCTGATGTCTTCTATCCTGTGCAGCATCAGGTGATTGCGGAGAAGGTTGGTGTTGTTGTTGGTGCTGCTGGTGTGCCTGGTGCTGCTGGTGTTGTGACTCATCGTGGTGGGATTCTGAGGACCAAGGTGAGACAGTATAAACAGCACCCATGCTGATGGAATAGATGGCAGGTGAAGTTAAGATGACAGAAGTGATCTGTCAATGGTGAGAGAGTTCTTCCAATGAGGTGATACTGGATGGAGACTGTAAAGTGGAAACCCTGCAGAATCTGTGCTGGAGATGGCCTGAGATATAGCTTCTGCCTGAGGAAAGTGATGATCTGTCAGGTGGGAGCTTTTACTGTACATTTGAAGCTGTTAAGTAATCAACTGGAGCAATGGCCACTGAACTCCCGCCTCTGGTTGACAGTATGGTTCCCGTGGCCATGAAGTTAAAGTGAAAAGGTAAGTTAAAAAAGCCAATTCATGATCTTTCAATGAGATGTTAATGAGTTTAATTGGCCCGCCGCTGCCTGTTGGGTCTGCTCAGCGCTGACAGACCCGACATTGGGAAAGGCGCATGGCGGCGGGTTGACAGCGGGTTCCCGACACACTGTAAAAAAAACAACTTTCCCACCCGACCCGCCACCGATCCCACCTGCTGACTCCCCGGAAAATTCCAGCCATCATATCTGAGAGTAAGCTTTCAGTAGCAGACGTTCTTCAACGTTTTTTTGAAAGACAAACTTCACCACCAACCAGGTTCAAGAGCTGTGCTTTCCGGTTGTAATCTGTCAGCTGCTGTACATTAAGAGATTCAGTGTAAAACAAACAGCAAGTTACTCAATCCAGGTGTTGTATTGTTTGCTCAATTGTATTTTACAGATACACAGATAAGTTAATCTTATACAATCTAACTGACTGAACTGTGGTTTATCTGTAATAAAAAGTAAAATATTTGAAGGTTAGTTTTACACAATCAATGTCAACATCATTTTTGTAAATAGTTCGTATGAGAAGACTGCAGTATTAGATATGTTGCAGAGGGGATTTTTTAAATGAATAAAATATTTTAATAGCATTACAATTGCTAACATGGATTTAAGGAATAATGCAGGTTTAAACAAGGGGATTTGTTTCACTTGGAGGGAGTATTTTTTTCCAATGTATGATAGTGACTGGTAAATTTCTGTTAACATTTTTAATAATTTCTCCCTATTTTGATTTTTATTTGGCATACTGGTCCTAAAATCCCACAGGGTTCTCCTGGTCTCCCGTTGTAACTCCAGTGGGAGATCAGAGGAATGCCAGGGAAATGACGTAAATGAAAGCAAAATACTGTAGATGCTGGAAATCTGAAATAAAAATAGAAAATGTTGGGAAACACTCAGCAGGTCAGGCAGCATCTATAGAGAGAGGAACAGAGATAACGGGGGGAAATTTAACCCCCAAAAATGGGTGTGTTGGGATTGGGTGGGAGGTTAAAGTATTAAAAATGTGAATCCCGACCCCAACCTGCATCCAACTCGCCCAATTCCGGGTTTAAAGGAAGCGGGACTGGAGGTGGGCAGCCAACCCGCTCCCAGGAGGTGGGCAGCCAACCCGCTCCCAGGAGGTGGGCAGCTAACCCGCTCCCAGGAGGTGGGCAGCCAACCCGCTCCCAGGAGGCAGGTTGGCACTTTAAATATTCTAATGAGGCTGAAAGCCTCTGATTTAACCTGCTGTGCAGGTTTACCTATGGCCGGCCAGGGATCCCGGGCCTCGGGATTCCCGACAGCTGCAGCAAGACGAGGTCAGCCTCGGGGAGCAATCCTTGTAGGACAGGAGGAGAAGGAGTGCTTCCCCCCAGCCCCCCCAAGCCCCCCCACCATCAACCCCCCACCCCACACAAACACCTCCCCCCCAGGTCAGGGATGGGAACCCCCCCCGTGTTCGGACCCCCCCATGGGGTTGGGGATTGGACACCCCCCCGAGATCAGACCCCCACCCCACATCCAGGGTCTGGGCGCTCACCTACCTGTGGTTGCAGCCTCCTGTCCAGCGTTCCCCACCTGACTGGATGTCAGCCTGTCAATCAGGGTGATTTCCAGGCGGGGAAGCTGTCCATGATGTCACACGCGCGCTGTGGGGGAATTCCCACGTTTCAGGTGGGTCAAAGACTTAAAATTCCGGCCTACGTTTCAGTTCGATGTTCTTTCACCAGAACACTGCTCACACAGAATCTTGGGTCTGAAACACATTTGTGAATTTCCCTCCAGTCTGAAAAACAACCATTCACCACTATTCTCTGCTTTCTGTCCCATAGCCAAATTTGTATCCATGCTGTCACTGTTCCTTTAAAACCACTGGCTTTAATTTTGCTAACAAATCTATTATGTGGTACTTTATCAAACACCTTTTGAAAGTCCATATACACATCATAGAATTACATAGAATATTAAAGCAGAGAAACAGGCCATTCGGCCCAACCAGTCCATGCTCCACTTGAGCCTCCTCCCATCTTTCCTTATCTAACTCTATCAGCTAACGCTCTATTCCCTTCTCCCTCATATGCTTATCTAACCGCCCCTTAAATGCATCTATGCTATTTGCTTCAACCACTCCCTGTGGTAGCGACTTCCACATTCTCACAACTCTCTGGGTAAATAAGTTTCTTCTAAATTCCCTATTTGATTTCTTGTTGAATATCTTATATTGATGGCCTCTAGTTTTGTTCTTCCCCACAAGTGGAAACATTCTCCCTGTGTCTACTGTATCAAAACTTTTCATAATTTTAAACACCTCTATTAGGTCACCCCTCAGCCTTCTCTTTTCAAGTGAAAAGAGACCCAGCCTGTTCATCCTTTCCTGATAGGTATAATCCTGCATTTCTGGTATCACCCTTGTAAATCTTCTCTGCACCCTCTCCAGTGCCTCTATATCCTTTTTATAATATGGTGACCAGAACTGTATACAGTACTCTAAGTGTGGTGTAACCAAGGTTCAATACAAGTTTAGCATAACTTCTCTACTTTTCAATTCTATTCCTCTAGAAATAAATCCTAGTGCTTTTTTTTATATGGGCTTATTAACCTGCATCATTACTTTTAGTGATTTGTGTATTTGTACTCTCAGATCCTCTACCCCATTTAAATTCTTATTTTCCAAGTGATATGTGACCACCTTATTTTTTTCTTAACAAAATGTATACCCTCCACATACTTAGTGTATGGGTCTTTCCTCACCCTCAAATTTTCCCTATGTCTTTATTCATCCATGGTGTCTCATTAGTGATTAGTTTGTTCTTGTTTTATAGCAGAATATATTTTTCCTGGACTCTGTTGAACACCATTTTAAATGTTTCCCATTGCTGTATTGCAATATTGTTGTCCATTTTATCTTCCCAAGTTCTATTCTCAGCCCCTCAAAATTGACTTTTCTCCAATCTATTAACCTAGTCTTTATTATACTTATGTTCTTCTGAATTATTATCTTAAAGCGTATTATATTATGGTCACTATTGCTTAGATGTTCCCCTACTTTTCTTATCTGCTCTGGTTCATTCCCCATTACTAGATCCAGTTGCAAATTCTCCCGTGTTGGGCTTCTTACATACTGGGTTAGAAAGGAGTCCTGTATACATTGTAGGAACTCCATTCCCTTATCCCCTTTACCTACCTCTTCTGGCCAATTAATTTTGCAGTAGTTGAAATCCCCTTGATTATTATTCCATGCCCTTTTAGTGTGATTGATCCTTTATTATCTTTTATCTTTATCCACGTGGATTTTATTTCTGTCTCACTGATGGCTGCATCACTTTATTCTACTGCCATCAACCTCACTACCCTCATCAACCCTTTCCGTTACCTCATCAAAGAACTCAATCAAGTTAGTCAATCACAATTTGCCTTTAACAAATCCGTGCTGACTTTCATTTATTGGCCCATTATTTTCCAAATGCCAATTAAATTGTTCCGGATTATTGTCTCTAAAGTTTCCCCACCACCAACGTTAGGCTGACTGGCTTGTAGTTGCTGGGTTTAGCTCTCTCCCCTTTTTTAAACAGGGGTATAACATTTGCAATCCTCCAGTCCTCTGGCCCCACCCCCATATCTAAGGAGGATTGGAAGATTGTGGCCAGAACATCTGCAATTTTCACCCTCACTTCCCTCAGTAACCTAGGATGCATCCTATCTGGATTGGGTGACTTTTCTTTGAGGACTGCCAACCTTTTAAGTACTGTCTTGATCTATTTTTATCCTATCCAATATCACTACTGCTTCCTCCTTTACTGCTACATTGGCAGCATCCTCTTCATTAGTGAAGGCAGATGCAGACTATTCATTTTCTACCTCAGCCATGCCCTCTGCCTCTGCAAGATTTCCATTTCTGTCCCGAATCAGCCCCACCCTTCCTTTGACTACCCTTTTACTATTTATATGTTTATAAAAGACTTTTGGGTTTCCTTTTATGTTAGCCACTAATCTATTCTCATACTCTCTCTTTGCCCCTCTTGTTCCCTTTTTCAGATCTTCTCAGTACTTTCTATATTCAACTTGGTTCTCTGCGGTATAATAAACCTTACAATTGGCATCAGCAATGTTCTCTGTAAGCTTTTTAAAATTTGTTTATGGGATGTGGGCATCGCTGGCAAAGCCAGCATTTATTGCCTATCCCTAATTGCCCTTGAGAAGGTGGTGGTGAGTCACCTTCTTGAACCGCTGCAGTCCATTGTAAGACTAGGATCACAGGCCACACACAGATTACCCAAAGGGTTTTAGGAGTTGCAAGGCTTTTATTAAAGAGCTACAGTTTTAAAGCCTAATCAGATATGTTCCTGGGACTAGGGACAGGGTCACTGGCAAGGCTTGGAAGCTAAGCAGAGCCAGGCCTGGTTAGTATCTGGAGGGGTGACCATTAGGGAAGACCAGGTGCAGAAGGTCACAGAAAGAGCCCTGGTGAGAAGGTCATGGAAGGAGCCCTGGGAGGGGTGGCTGGTGAGCAGGCCTGGGCGTTGGGCTGAAGATTGTTGGACAGGAGGAATGGTGGAAATGGAATGGCGGCGCGCACAGACGCAGCGGCTTTGCTTCTCCCAGGACAGTGCTATTTATGGTTAATGTTATTTGTACTGGACTCATGGGAGCTTGCAAGATCACATTTCGTTGTTCATGTACTTGTGCATTGTACAATGACAATAAAGTTGAATTATTATTATTATATTACATATGGTTTAAGCTGAGTATAGTAGACATACAACCCGTGACATCGGAATGCCACGACCGGACAGACATTGAGGCAGTACGGTGGTCTTGGATTGGGTGGATTCCTGCAGTCTGCGGCAGCGGTCACTTCCGTTGGGTCATCCCTCGAGCTGTTGGAGGTGTTAGGCCATCAGCCAACTCAGAGGCTAAACTTGACTCAGGTTGTAGCCACCTCGGGGAAGCCTTTGCCCCTAACTGCCTGATTTCCTCTCTCGCTGGTCTATATTTATAGTTACTTCGGTGGGCTGGTGGATACCTGGCGTCAATCATTTGTACCCCATCCTATTGTCCAATTAATGGAGAAGCTACCTATGACAGCCCCCTCCCAGCCTCATGAGGTCATTTTCCTCCTTATCTCTGTTCTAAAGGTCTTGTTGTCCTCTTTGTAGAAAGCTTGTTTATCCTACAGTGCCTTGCTACTCCCGTATCAGGCCCAGTTATGCCCACTCGAAGGCCTGTTTTTTGTGTTCTGACCTTGCAATTCATCAGCTCTGTACAGCTATTTTTCTGATGTGACTGGAATCTTTCTGTGTCATCAACTTAGGCAAACTGCTGATCTAGGAAATGCATAACAGACTATTATTTCTTTCAATCCATGATTTCTTACACCGTGTGGTGAAGGTACGCCCACAGTGCTGTTCGGGAGGGAGTTCCAGGATTTTGACCCAGTGACGATGAAGGATTGGCGATATATTTCTAAGTCAGGATGGTGTGTGACTTGGAGGGGAACTTGGAGGTGGTGGTGTTCCCATGCGCCTGCTGCCCTTGTACTTCTAGGTGGAAGAGGTTGCGGGTTTAGGAGGTGCTGCCGAAGAAGACTTGGCGAGTTGACGGTACACACTGCAGCCACGGTATGCCAGTGGCGGAGGGAATGAATGTTTAAGTTGGTGGATGGGGTGCAATCAAGCGGGCTGCTTTGTCCTGGATGGTGTTGAGCTTCTTGAGTGTTGTTGGAACTGCACTCATCCAGGCAAGTGAAGAGTATTCCATCACACTCCTGACTTGTGCCTTGTAGATGATGGAAAGGCTTTGGGGAGTCAGGAGGTGAGACACTCACTGCAGAATACCTAGTCTCTGAACTGCTCTTGTTGCTACAGAATTTATGTGGCTGGTCCAGTTAAGTTTCTGATTAATGGTGACCCCCAGGATGTTGATGGTGGGGGATTCGGCGATGGTAATGCCGTTGAATGTCAAGGAGAGGTGGTTAGACTCCCGCTGGTTGGAGATTATCATTGCCTGGCACTTCTGTGGCGCGAATGTTACCTGCCACTTATCAGCCCAAGCCTGAATGTAGTTCAGGTCTTGTTGCATGCGGGCATGGACTGCTTCATTAACTGAGGAGTTGTGAATGGCACTGAACACTGTGCAGTCATCAGTGAACATCCCCATTTCTGACCTTATGTTGGAGGGAAGGTCATTGATGAAGCTGCTGAAGATGGTTGGGCCAAGGACACTGCCCTGAGGAACTTCTGCAGTGATATCCTGGGGCTGTGATGATTGACCTTCAACCACCACAACCATCTTCCTTTGTGCTAGGTATGACTCCAGCCAGTGGAGAGTTTTTCCCCTGATTCCCATTGACTTCTGTTTTACTAGGGCTGCTTCATGCCACATTCATTCAAATGCTGCCTTGATGTCAAGGGCAGTCACTCTCACCTCACCTCTGAAATTCAGCTCCTTTGTCCATGTTTGGATCAAGGCTGTAATGAGGTCGGGAGCCAAGTGGTCTTGGTGGAACCCAAACTGGGCATCAGTGAGCAAGTTATTGGTGCGGTAATTGGCCAGATTGGATTTGTCCTGCTTTTTGTGGACAGGACATACCTGGGTAGTTTTCCACATTGTCGAATAGATGCCAGTGTTGTAGCTGTACTGGAACAGCTTGGCTAGAGGCGTGGCTAGTTCTGGAGCACAAGTCTTCAGCACGATAGCTTGATGTTGTCAGGCCCATAGCCTTTGCTGTATCCAATGCACTCAGCCATTTCTTGATATCACGTGGAGTGAATCGAATTGGCTGAAGACTGGCTTCTGTGATGGTGGGGATCTCAGGAGGAGTCCGATATGGATCATCCACTCGGCACTTCTGGCTGAAGATGGTTGCAAACGCTTCAGCCTTGTCTTTTGCACTCACGTGCTGGGCTCCACCATCATTGAGGATGGGGCTATTCATGGAACCTCCTCCTCCTGTTAGTTGTTTAATGGTCCATCACAGCTGGATGTGGCAGGACTGCAGAGCTTTGATCTGATCTGTTGATTGTGGGATCGCTTAGCCCTGTCTATAACATGCTGCTTCCGCTTTTTAGCATGGATGTAGTCCTGTGTTGTAGCTTCCCCAGGTTGGCACCTCATTTTTAGGTACGCCTGCTGCTGCTCCTAGCATGCTCTTCTACACTCCTTATTGAACCAGGGTTGGTCCCCTGGTTTGGTGGTAATGGTAGAGTGAGGGATATGCCGGGCCATGAGGTCACAGATTGTGGTGGAATACAATTCTGCTGCTGCTGATGGCCCACAGCGCCTCATGGATGCCCAGTTTTGAGTTGTTAAATCTGATCTGAATCTATCCCATTTAGCATGGTGGTAATACCACACAACATGATTTAGGGTGTCCTCAGTGTGAAGACGGAACTCCATCTCTACAATGAATGTTGTCACTGCTACCAATACTGTCGTGGACAGATGCATCTGCGACAGGTAGATTGGTGAGGATGAGGTCAAGAAGGTCTTTCCCTCTTTTTGGTTCTCTCAGCACCTGTCGCAGGCCCAGACTGGCAGTTATGTCCTTCAGGACTCGGCCAGCTCGGTCAGTAGTGGTGCTACCAAGCCACTCTTGGTGATGGACATTGAAGTCCCCCACCCAGAGTACATTCTGTGCCCTTGCTACTCTCAGTGCTTCTTCCAAGTGGTGTTCAACATGGAGGAGTACTGATTCATTAGCTGAGGGAGAGCGGTAGGTGGTAATCAGAAGGATGTTTCCTTATCCTTGCCCATGCTTGACCTGAAGCCATGAGACTTCATGGGGTCCGGAGTCAATGTTGAGGACTCCCGTGGGGGCCACTCCTTCCCGACTATATACCACTGTGCCAACACCCCTGGTGGGTCTGTCCTGCCGGTGTGGGCTAATCTTTAGACTGCATGCAAAACTCATGCTCAATGCTCAAAAGAAATGAATGGAACGCTAATTCAATTCTAAAGCCCAAGGTCATTGGCATTACACTCAAAAGTTGGGCCAATATTATGTGCAGTCTAATCGCAAGTCGTCATTGCCACAGGCTTATTCCAGTTCATAAAGGGGAGGCTCATTGATGCTGCAGAAACAGTTCAAGGAGAAGGAGCCAGAGGACTGAAGCAACTGTACTGATGGGAGATCCACATCCCAGGGAGAGAGCCCGCAGATTCAGCGATCAAGCATTGGCGGCGTTGGTGTTCACTGTGGAGAGACGGAGGACGGTGCTCTACCTGGCAAGTGGCAGGAGGCCCTCGCTGCAAGTCCTCCGCAACATGTGGAGGGAGGTAGCGCAGCACGTCTTGGGCAGCACTGTGGTCCCTAGGAAGGTGCAGGAAGAAATTTAATGACCTCACATGGGTGGTCAGGGTGAGTCAATGCTTCAACAAGTGCTACATACCACCATCTGTGTAGTGTCCGTGTGTAGATAAAGACACTGAAGACAGGAGTTGGTTCATAGGTATTTACTAAGCAAGTCTGGGGGGGGGGTTCTAAAGGATATACACAATACACAGGCTTATATAGCCCAAGTGGCAATTACCGGCATTACGCACACCTGGGGCTCTTAAAGGCACATACGCCACAATTGCACTTAAAGGCACATACACCACAATTCCTCCCCTTCTAGCTAACTAGTACATCATATTTTAAGTAATTATTAATTACATGTTATATGCAAAATAATATACATTGCTGTATTAATTAATTATAAGTTAGTCTCTCAGGAGGCTTCCTGACTCGGTCCGGATAACGCCTCGGGGGTGTAGTAGTTTCTGGTGGTGTAGTAGGTTCTTCTGGCAAGGCTGATTCGGCTTGAAGGCCAGTGTCGGGTTCATCGGGTTCCAGTATCACCGGATCGGAGGTAGATATGGGCAGCACGGTGGCATAGTGGTTAGCACTGTTGCCTCACAGCGCCAGAGACCCGGGTTCGAATCCGGCCTCGGGCGACTGTCTGTGTGGAGTTTGCACATTCTCCCCGTGTTTGCGTGGGTTTTCTCCGGGTGCTCCGGTTTCCTCCCACAGTCCAAAGATGTGCGGGTTAGGTTGATTGGCTATGATAAATTGACCCTTAGTGTTAGGGGGATTAAATACGTGGGGTTACAGGGATAGGGTGGGATATGTGTCGGTGCAGGCTCGATGGGCCGAAATGGCCTCTATCTGCACTGTGGGGTTTCTGTGATTCTGTGATTCATCGTTAGATGTATAGCGTGGTGGTGTAGGTTGTCCCTTTTCGGATGACTTGATGATTTGGTCAGCATGGCGCCTTATTATGCTTTCTCCGATGTCCACGGTATACATCAGTGGTCCTAGTCGTGTGCAGATAGTTCCAGGCTGCCATTTCTCGGTACGGTAGTCCCGGGCCAAAACCGGTTGGCCTATCTGGAAGGCCCTAGTTGGCCTTTCATTCATGCCCTGAAACTGCCGGTTCTCCACGTCCCTTCGGATGTTGGGCTTGACCAAATCCAGCCGGCATCTTAGGTTTCTATTGTAGAACATCATGGCGGGAGTTTGGTTTGTAACCATATGTGTTGCATTCCTATATGCAAATAAAAAGTTATCCACCTTGTGCTGAAGTTTTATGTCTTCATTACCCATGGCCTTTATGGCCTTCTTAAAGGTCTGGACAAACCTTTCAGCCAATCCATTGGTGGCGGGATGGTATGGGGCGGACGTGTAGTGCTTTACCCCATTGTTCTTTAAGAACTTTCTGAATTCTTCGGACACAAATTGCGGTCCATTATCAGAACATATCTGTTCCGGCAGCCCATTCCTGGCAAATATGGTCCTTAATACTGTGATGGTTTTTTCCGTGGTGGTGGAGGACATCTTTATTACCTCCGGCCACTTGGAGTGTGCATCAACAGCGATTAAGAACATTGAATCCATAAATGGACCAGCAAAGTCGATGTGCACCCTTTGCCAGGGAGATGAGGGCCACTCCCATGGATGTAGAGGGGCCTGTGGCGGAGCATTTTGGACTTATGCAACCCTTCCTTATTAATTATGTGGCCACAATATGATATCTGATTTTGGAAAAATTCGCACTTGGGGCGATTTGCTCGTAGGCCCCGTTCTTTCAGCCTAGTGAGCACCTGCTCCAAATTGGCAAGGTGCTCGTTGTCGTTTTCTCCTGTTATAAGGATGTCGTCTAGGTAACACTGAGTCCCCGGAATCCCTTGCAGGACTTGCTCCATAGCTCTTTGCCAGATAGCTGGAGCTGATGCTACTCCAAAAACCAGTCAATTGTACTGGTACAGGCCTTTGTGTGTGTTTATTGTGAGATACTTTTTAGAGGTCTCCTCAACCTCCATCTGTAGATATGCCTGTGCCAAGTCAATTTTTGTGAAACGTTTTCCTCCGGATAGTGAGGCGAAAATATCTTCTATCCTCGGAAGAGGATACTGTACCGTGTGAAGGACCGGGTTTACAGTCACCTTAAAGTCCCCACAGATGCGAATTTTTCTCTGTTCCTCAGAGTTATTTTTCAATGCTTTTTTCATGACTGGAACGATGGGTGTTGCCCATTCGCTCCAATCTATTTTGGATAATACGCCTGCCTTTTCCAAATTCTCCAGCTCTGCCTCGACTGCCGGACGTATTGCGTATGGCACCGGTCTTGCCTTAAAAAATTTTGGAATTGCTGCATCTTCCACTTTTATTGAGGCGGTGATGCCTTTCAAGGTTCCTAGTTTCTCTTGAAACACTTCTTTGGCGTTGGCCAAGATGTCTTTTAATCGTTCAGGTATGATGTCATCATTGTTTTTTTCCTTACTGGTCACCGTCAGTGCCTGAATGGAGTGCCAGTCTAAACGTATCTTCCTTATCCATTCACGTCCCAACAACGGTGGACCACCATCTTGTAGAATGTATAAATACAACTTTTGTATTTCTTTGCCATTGTATACCACAGGCACCTTTATTTTTCCTTTGGGGTATACTTTCTGCCCCGTATATGTTTTTAAGATAATGGATGTGTCTTTTAGAGGTATATGCGAAAATAGCCTCTCGTAATCTCGTCGATTTATTACGGTTAGAGCTGATCCTGTATCTAGCTCCATTTTAACTGGGGACCCTGCTATTATGAGGGTAACCCAAATGGTCTGGTAATCTTCATTGGCAATTACATTATGTAATTTGAGAGAGCTTAGTCTCTTGTTTCCGGAGTCGCTATCGCTCTTCCGGTCTTTGGAGCTACTGTCCATCATCATTTGTACCTTTCTGTGCTTTTCCTTATTGATTCTTTTCCCGTTAGTGGATTTTTTATTTTCAGATCGGCATACACGTGGAATGTGTCCCATCTTTCCGCATCGCCTGCATGCTTTTTCTTTGAACCAACAATCCCTCTGGTCATGGTTGGATCTGCCGCAGCGATAACATCTCTCGAAACCCCGTGTCATTTCATGGGTGCCGAAGTCCTGTGGCCTTTGCTGTATCTTTGCCGCTCCTATTGCACTGAAAGCCTTGTCCAGTGTTAAATCTTTTCCAGAAGATACCTTTTTTTGTGTTTCTACACTTAGGGGATCGCAGATGAATTTGTCTTGCAGAGAATCTGCCAGTCCTGCCTCGAATTGGCAGTGTAGGGTATCAACAATCTCCTCAAAATTCTTGTCCATCGGTTCGGCTGGAGTGATTAAGTTGCGTAACAGCTTGTATGTTTCTGCGCCCATTAGATCCAGAAGCACTGAAGCTTTTTTTTCATCTTCTATTCCATTTGCGGTGCAAAACACCTCCACTCTTTCTACATATGTGGTCAAATCCTCTATCTTGTTATCAAAAACATCAATATTGCCAAAGTTAGGCTCTGTTTCATTATCAAAAGCATCAATATTGCCAGACTTAGGCATTTCAAAAAAGATATGGCGCTTCCCGCGCTTTTTTTTTCTTTTTCTTCTCTCTGTAGCAACGATATGGCGCTTCCTGCGCTTTCCCGCCGCTGCTACCGATAACAACGCTGTTTTACTGTGGTTTCCGTTTATTCACTGTTGGAGACTCGTTCCCGACGGAGGTCTAAACGCTGACCTGCTTGCCGCGCCAGCCGTCTCCCGAGTGCACCCTCCCAGTCCGTTATTGCTTGCCTCCGATTTCGCTGCCTGTCTCAGCTGTAGAGCCCGCCGCTGGAGCCCCAGCCTGACGCCCAGGAAGGATTAGCGCAGTACCTGCCACCAGCTTGGCCAGCTGGTGAAACCACAGTTTCTATTACTTCCTTGAGTCTTCTGGACGCTGGAGGAATCGATGTCCTTGAGGTGCTGCCGAATTGCAGGTAAGTCCGTTTCCACTTCGTCGCCACTGTAGTGTCCGTGTGTAGATAAAGACACTGAAGACAGGAGTTGCTTCATAGGTATTTACTAAGCAAGTCGGGGGGGGGGGGGGTTCTAAAGGATATACACAATACACAGGCTTATATAGCCCAAGTGGCAATTACCGGCATTACGCACACCTGGGGCTCTTAAAGGCACATACGCCACAATTGCACTTAAAGGCACATACACCACAATCTGAACCACAGTCTTCACACACTGCCCAAAGCACCACACCCCCAGCACTCACCCAACAACAATCTCTACCTACCAACACTCACACCCACATCTCAAACCTTGCACACAATAACAGCTATTCAACTATGGCAGGCATATCACCCAAACACATTGCTCCACACTCACTCACACATTTTCCTTTCTCATGAGACCACAGTGGCTCGCAGCAGGAGGGAGCAAGAGCACGGGTGGATGAGTTTTGGAGCATGCGCGATGCTGAGAGGGTCGTGGATAGCACGTTTAGCGAGTTGTTCACGCCGCAGAGTAGGGCTGCACAGGCAGAAAGAAATTGGGTGACCATCAGGCGGAGCAACAGAGGCAGGCAGGAAGTGCAGGGAACCCCTGCGGACATCCCCCTTTCAAACAGGTATACCAAGTTGGATACTGTTGAGGGGGATGACTCACCAGGGGAAGGCAGCAGCAGCCAGCTTCCTGGCACCAGGGACGCTTCTGCTGCTCAGAAAGGGAAGAAAAAGAGTGGGAGAGCAATAGTGGTAGGGGATTCTATCGTAAGGGGAACAGATAGGTGTTTCTGTGGCCGCAAACGTGAATCCAGGATGGTTTGTTGCCTCCCTGGGGCCAGGGTCATGGATGTCACTGAGCGGCTACAGGGCATTCTTAAGGGGGAGGGTGAGCAGGCAGAGGTCGTGGTCCACATTGGGACCAACGACATAGGTAGGAAGGGGGATGAGGTCCTGCATCAAGAATTTAGGGAGCTAGGTAACAGATTAAAGAGCAGGACCTCAAAGGTTGTAATCTCTGGATTACTCCCAGTGCCACATGCTAGTGAGTATAGGAATAGGAGGATAGAGCAGATGAATGCGTGGCTAAAGAGTTGGTGTAGGAGGGAGGGTTTTACTTTCCTGGATCACTGGGCCTGCTTCTGGGAAAGGTGGGACTTGTACAAGTCGGACGGGTTGCACCTGAACCAGAGCGGGACAAATATCCTTGCGGGGAGGTTTGCTAGCACTGTTGCAGGGGGTTTAAACTAACTTGGCAGGGGGATGGGATACAGAGGGGAGCTGAAATAGGGGGTGATGTGCTGCCAATTATAGAGAAAAAAACAAGTCAGCTTGGTAGACAGGGCAAATATATAAGGGCAAGGCTGGATGGCATCTATTTTAATGCAAGGAGTCTTGCAAATAAGGTGGATAAACTGAAGGTGTTGATAAACACATGGGAGTATGATATTGTTGCTATCACGGAGACATGGTTGAGGGAGGGGCAAGACTGGCAGCTCAATATTCCGGGGTACAGAATCTTCAGGCGAGACAGAGGGAGAGGTATAAGAGGAGGGGGTGTCGCAATATTAATTAAGGAGTCAATTACTGCAGTAAGGAGGGATGATATATTAGCAGGCTCCTCTAATGAGGCCATATGGGTGGAGCTTAAAAACAAAAAGGGGGCAAGCACTTTGCTGGGAGTGTACTATAGGCCTCCAAACAGTCAGGGGGAGATAGAGGAACAGATATGTAGGCAAATCTCAGAGAAATGTGCAAATAATAGGGTAATAATAATGGGGGATTTCAACTTCCCCAATATTAACTGGGATAGTCAGAGTGTGAAAGGCTCAGAGGGTGTAGAATTCTTAAAGTGCATCCAGGAGAGCTTTTTGAGCCAGCATGTAGAAAGTCCTACAAGAGAGGGGGCGGTACTGGACCTAATTCTAGGGAATGTGGCCGGCCAAGTGGAAAAAGTGCTAGTAAGGTGAGCACTTTGGTGACAGTGACCATAATATGGTGAGATTTAAGGTGGTCATGGAAAAGAACAGGGATGGGCCGGAAATAAAGGTTCTAAATTGGGGGAAGGCCGATTTTAATAGGATAAGGCAGGATCTGGCCAAAATGGACTGGGATCAGCTACTTGTAGGAAAATCCGCATCGGAGCAATGGGAGGCTTTCAGAAGGGAGATTGAGATCATACAATGGCAACATGTTCCCGTAAAGGTCAAGGGTGGTTCCAAAAACCACAGGGAACCTTGGATGTCAGGGGATATACGAGAATGAATTAGGAAAAAAAGGAGGGCTTTTGGCAGATACAAAAGGCTAAAGACGGAGGAAGCCCTAGAGGAGTACAAAAAGTGCAGGGGGATACTTAAAAAAGAAATTAGGAGATCAAGGAGGGGCCATGAAATAACACTGGCGAGCAAAATAAAGGAAAATCCTAAGATGTTTTATAAGTATATTAAGGGTAAGAGGATAACTAGGGAAAAAATAGGGCCCATTAGGGACAAAAGTGGCAATCTGTGTGTGGAGCCGGAAGATGTAGGAGGGGTTCTAAATGAATTTTTTGCATCTGTTTTCACTATGGAGAAGGACGATGTAGACATAGAAATAGGGCGGGGGGACTGTGATATGCTCGAACATATTAACATCGAGAGGGGGGAGGTATTGGCAGTTTTAGCAGGCCTAAAAATGGATAAATCCCCAGGCCCGGACGAAATGTATCCCAGGCTGCTGTGTGAGGCAAAGGAAGAGATTGCGGGGGCTCTAACACATATATTCAGGACCTCTCTGGCCACAGGGGATGTGCCAGAGGACTGGAGAACCGCTAATGTAGTGCCATTATTCAAGAAGGGAAGTAGGGAAAAACCGGGGAACTACAGGCCAGTGAGCCTAACATCAGTGGTAGGAAAATTATTGGAAAAAATTCTGAGGGACAAAATTAGTCTCCACTTGGAGAGGCAAGGATTAATCAGGGATAATCAACATGGCTTTGTCGAGGGAAGATCATGTCTGACTAATTTGATTGAATTTTTTGAGGTGGTGACTAGGTGTGTGGATGAGGGTAACGCAGTGGATGTGGTATACATGGATTTCAGTAAGGCCTTCGATAAAGTCCCGCACAGGAGACTGGTCAAGAAGGTAAGAGCCCATGGAATCCAGGGTGCCTTGGCACATTGGATACAAAACTGGCTTAGTGGCAGAAGGCAGATGGTGATGGTCGAAGGTTGTTTTTGTGACTGGAAGCCTGTGGCCAGTGGGGTACCACAGGGATCGGTGCTGGGTCCCTTGCTGTTTGTGGTCTACATTAATGACTTGGATATGAATGTAAAAGGTATGATCAGTAAGTTTGCGGATGATACAAAAATTGGTAGGGTGGTAAATAGCGAGGAGGGTAGCCTCAGTCTGCAGGACGATATAGATGGGTTGGTCAGATGGGCGGAACAGTGGCAAATGGAACTTAACCCGGAAAAGTGCGAGGTGATGCACTTTGGGGGGACTAACAAGGCAAGGGAATACACAATGAATGGTAAGACCCTAGGCAAGACGGAGGGCAGAGGGATCTGGGTGTGCAAGTACACAGATCCCTGAAGGCGGCGGAACAGGTGGATAAGGTGGTAAAAAAGGCATATGGGATACTTGCCTTCATTAGCCGAGGCATAGAATATAAGAGCAAGGAGGTTATGATGGAGCTGTATAAAACACTGGTTAGGCCACAGCTGGAATACTGTGTGCAGTTCTGGTCGCCACACTACAGGAAGGATGTGAACGCTTTGGAGAGGGTGCAGAGGAGATTCACCAGGATGTTACCAGGGCTGGAGCACTTCAGCTATGAAGAAAGACTGGGCAGATTGGGTTTGTTTTCCTTGGAGCAGAGGAGGCTGAGGGGGGACATGATTGAGGTGTACAAAATTATGAGGGGCATAGATAGGATGGATACTGAGGAGCTTTTTCCCTTAGTAGAAGGGTCAATAACTAGGGGGCATAGATTCAAGGTAAAGGGCGGGAGGTTTAGAGGGGATTTGAGAAAGAACTTTTTCACCCAGAGGGTGGTTGGAGTCTGGAACTCACTGCCTGAAATGGTTGTGGAGGCAGGAACCCTCACAACATTTAAGAAACATTTGGATGAGCACTTGAAATGCCATAGCATACAAGGCTACGGACCAAATGCTGGAATATGGGATTAGATTAGACAGAGCTTGATGGCCGGCGCGGGCACGATGGGCCGAAGGGCCTCTATCCGTGCTGTATAACTCTTTGACTCTATGACACACAGGCGGGGGGACAAGCCGACAACCAACCACCAAGTACTGTCTGAGCTGGAGAATAGAGTGCTGCAGATTATTGGGCGCCAGGTGGTGGGCGCCGTGGCCACCAGCGACGTTCACCCCCTTGGGGACAACAACGGTAAGTTCAACCCTACTCCTTCTTCTCACAGCTCACTACCCCCTCACCCCACAAGCATTTCGCATTTTCCAGCTAATCATGCTGTATGCATTTCTCCCTTCCTGCCCCCTCCCCTCACCTTCACCTGACTCTTGTGCCTTTATGCTTTCAGGTAATCAGCAACCGCCTGTCCCTGAGGGCACCACAGAGAGGGAGGCGGGAGAAGAGGAGGAGGAAGAACACACCGCGAAACTGTATGTCTCACCCGCAGACACCAGCTCAGATATTGGCATTACGCATTCTTTAGAGGCTAGTATAGTAGCCGGATCTGCACAGGATGAGGCACCGGGGACGAGTGGGCTGCAGCAAGGCCAGGGGGAAAGGGTAGCTTGGGGACCAGCTCCCTGGAGGGTAAGTTTGCGTGCGAGTTCTGCTGCACAGGACTCAGATGAGGACCTTGATGGGGAGGCCTTTAGAAGAAGGGTGATGGGCATGCACACAGAGATGATCGGTACAATGGCCAGGGTGCCCGCGAGCCTCTTAGCAATGATAAGGAGCGTGAAGGAGTCCACCTCCAACATTGCACAAGGCTCTGTGCACACCATGGAGCCCATCATTTCCAGTCTGCAAAGGATGGTAGACTCCCAGAGAGACCGTGGTGACCCAGACCTGATGCCGCATGTGAAGGGCAATCTGGCAGCTTCCATTGCAGCACAGGCAGAAGCGACGCAACCTCTTAGTGCTGTAATGCAGTCTATGCTTGGTGGCATCCAATCTCAGACTGCTCTCATGCAATCTCAGCTTGATGCCACGTAAGCTCTGACTGCTGCCATTGTGGCTGGGTCTACCACCGTCGACCGGGACTTTCACGGTTTCGCAGCAGGCCAGCAATCTGTGCTCCAACAGATTGCTAGGGATGCTGAAGTGCTGTCCCGGGGGAGTGGCAGTGGGTCAGTGGAGCAGCAACCTGCTGTTCTCTCTCATGATGACAGCATTCCTGCTCCCACCACTGCCACTCAACCATTGCCCTCGTCACTGCCTGTCATCCAGCCAGTCCAGACTGCTGCCGTCCATGCTGAGGTGGTGCAGTCTACAGTCACGCTAGTGGTGGAGAGAGTGAATGTTTAAGGTGGTAGATGCAGTGCCAATCAAGCGGGCTGCTTTGTCCTAGATGGTGTCGAGCTTCTAGAGTGTTGTTTGAGCTACACTCATCCAGGCAAGTGAAGAGTATTCCATCACACTCCTTACTTGTGCCTTGTAGATGGTAGAAAGGCTTTGGGGAGTCAGGAGGTGACACACTCGCCGCAGAATACCCAGCCTCTGACCTGCTCTTGTTGCCACAGTATTTATGTGGCTAGTCCAGTTAAGTTTCTGGTCAATGGTGACCCCCAGGATGTTGATGGT
This sequence comes from Somniosus microcephalus, assembly GCF_052327205.1. Taxonomy (NCBI): domain Eukaryota; kingdom Metazoa; phylum Chordata; class Chondrichthyes; order Squaliformes; family Somniosidae; genus Somniosus; species Somniosus microcephalus. The sequence continues at coordinate 239,425,037 of NC_140991.1, read as the reverse complement.
GGGGGATTTGGCGGTGGTAATGCCATTGAATGTCAAGGGGCAATGGTTAGACTTCCGCTTGTTGGAGGTAGTCATTGCCTGGCACTTGTGTGGCGTGAATGTTACCTGCCACTTATCAGCCTAAGCCTGAACATCGTCCAGGTCTTGTTGCATGTGGGCATGGACTGCTTCATTATCTGAGGAGTTGTGAATGGCGCTGAACACTGTGCAGTCATGAGCGAACATCACCATTTCTGACCTTATTTTGGAGGGAAAGTCATTGATGAAGCAGCTGATGATGGTTGGGCCTAGGACACTGCCCTGAGGAACTCCTGCTGTGATGTCCTGGGGCTGTGATGATTGACCTCTAACCACAACAACCATCTTCCTTTCTGGTAGGTATGACGCCAGCCAGTGGAGAGTTTCCCCCCCCCCAATTCCCATTGACTTCTGTTTTACTAGGGCTCCTTCATGCCATATTCATTCAAATGCTGCCTTGATGTCAAGGGCAGTCACTCTCATCTCACCTCTGGAATTCAGCACCTTTGTCCATGTTTGGACCAAGGCTATAATGAGGTCGGGAGCTGACTGGTTTTGGCGGAACCTAAACTGGGCATCAGTGAGCAAGTTATTGGTGTGTAAGTGTCGCTTGATAGCACTGTCGATGACACCTTCCATCACTTTGCTAATGATTGAGAGTAGACTGATTGTGCGGTAATTGGGTTGGATTTGTCTTGCTTTTTGTGGACAGAACATACCTGGGCAGATTTCCACATTGTCGGATAGATGCCAGTGTTGTAGCTGTCCTGGAACAGCTTGGCTAGAGGCGCGGCTAGTTCTGGAGCACAAGTCTTCAGCACGATAGCTGGGATGTTGTCGGGGCCCATAGCCTTTGCTGTATCCAGTGCGCTCAGTCGTTTCTTGATATCACATGGAGTGAATCGAATTGGCTGAAGACCAGATTCTGTGATGGTGGGGACATCAGGAGGAGGCCGATATGGGTCATCCACTCAGCACTTCTGGCTGAAGATTCTTGCAAACGCTTCAGCCTTGTCTTTGCACTCACGTACTGAGCTCCACCATCATTGAGGATGGGGATATTCATGGAGCCTCCTCCTCCTGTTAGTTGTTTAATGGTCCACCACCATTCACGACTAGATGTGGCAGGGCTGCAGAACTTTGATCTGATCCGTTGATTGTGGAATCGCTTAGCCTTGTCTATAGCATGCTGCTTCCGCTTTTTAGCATGTATGTAGTCCTGTGTTGCAGGCACCTTATTTTTAGGTACACCTGGTTCTTTTCCTGGCATGGTCTTCTACGCTCCTTATTGAACCAGGATTGGTCCCCTGGTTTGGTGGTAATGGTAGAGTGAGGGATATGCCAGGCCATGAGGTTACAGATTGTGGTGGAATACAATTCTGTTGCAACTGATGGCCCACAGTGCCTCATGGATGCCCAGTTTTGAGCTGCTAGATCTGTTCTGAATCTATCCCATTTAGCATGGTGGTAGTGCCACACAACACGATGGAGAGTGTCCTCTGTGTGAAGACAGGACTTCGTCTCCACAATGACTGTGCGGTGGTCACTACTACCAATATTGTCACCGGCAGATGCATCTGAGACAGGTAGATTGGTGAGGATGAGGTCAAGTAGGTTTTTCCCTCGTGTTGGTTCTCTCAGCACCTGTCGCAGGCCCAGACTGGCAGCTCTGACCTTCAGGACTCGGCTAACTCGTTCAGTAGTGGTGTTACCGAGCCACTCTTGGTGATGGACATTGAAGTCCCCCACCCAGAGTACATTCTGTGCCCTTGCTACTCTCAGTGCTTCTTCCAAGTGGTGTTCAACATGGTGGCGTACTGATTCATCAGCTGAGGGAGGGCGGTAGGTGGTAATCAGCAGGAGGTTTCCTTGCCCATGCTTGACCTGAGTCAATGTTGAAAACTCCCAGGGCCACTCCTTCCCGACTGTATACCACTGTGCCGCCACCCCTGGTGGGTCTGTCCTGCCGGTGGGACAGGACATACCCAGAGATGGTGATGGACGAGTTTGGGACATTGACTGAAAGGTATGATTCTGTGAGTATGACTATGTCAGGCTGTTGCTTGATTAGTCTGTGGGACAGCTCTCCCAATTTTGGCACAATCCACAGATATTGGTGAGGAGGACTTTGCAGGGTTGACTGGGCTCGGTTTGTCCGTAGCCGGTGCCGAGGCCGATGCCGGGTGGGCCATCCGGTTTCATTCTTATTATTTTGTTTCATAGCGGTTTGTTACAACTAAGTGGCTTGCTAGGCCATTTCAGAGGGCAGTTAAGAGTCAACCGCATTGCTGTGGGTCTGGAGTCACATATAGGCCAGACCAGGTAAGGACGGCAGATTTCCTTCCCTAAAGGACATTAGTGAACCAGATGGATTTTTACGACAATCCGATAGTTTCATGGTCACCATTACTGATACTAGCAAGGGTCTAGTGAGAAGGAGAAATTAAAGGAAATTAGTATTAGTAAAAAAATAGTGCTCGAGAAATTAATGGGACTGAAAGCCGATAAATCCCCAGGGCCTGATAATCTGCATCCCAGAGTACTAAAAGAGGTAGCCATGGAAATAGTGGATGCATCGGTTGTCATCTTCCAAAATTCTATAGATTATGTAACAGTTCCTGCAGATTGGAGGGTGGCAAATATAACCCCACTATTTAAAAAAGGAGGGAGAGAGAAAACAAGGAACTACAGACCGGTTAGCCTAACATCAGTAGTAGGGAAAATGCTAGAGTCTATTATAAAGGACGTGATAACAGGACACTTCAAAAATATCAACGGAATTAGACAAAGTCAACATGGATATATAAAAGGGAAATCATGTTTGACAAACCTACTGGAGTTTTTTGAGGATGTAACTTGTAGAATAGATAAGGGAGAATCAGTGAATGTGGTGTATTTGGATTTTCAGAAGGCTTTTGATAAAGTCCCACATAAGAGGTTAGTGTGCAAAATTAATGCACATGGGATTAGGGGTAATCACAGAATCACAGAAACCCCACAGTGCAGATAGAGGCCATTTCGGCCCATCGAGCCTGCACCGACACATATCCCACCCGATCCCCGTAACCTTAACAGACAGGAAACAGAGAGTAGGAATAAATGGGTCTTTTTTGGGGTGGCAGGTAGTGACTAGTGGGGTACCGCAGGGATCAGTGCTTGGGCCCCAGCTATTCACAATATATATCAATGATTTGGATGAGGGAACCAAATGTAATATTTCCAAGTTTGCTGACGACACAAAACTAGGTGGGATTGTGAGTTGTGAGGAGGATGCAAAGAGGTTTCAAGGCGATTTAGACAAGTTGAGTGAGTAGGCAAATACATGGCAGATGCAGTATAACGTGGATAAATGTGAAGTTATCCACTTCGGTAGGAAAAACAGAAAGGCAGAGTATTATTTAAATGGTGATAGATCGGGAAATGCTGATGTACAGAGGGACCTGGGTGTCCTTGTACACCAGTCACTGAAAGCAAATATGCAGGTGCAGCATGCAGTTAGGAAGGCAAATGGTATGTTGGCCTTCATTGCAAGAGGATTTGAGTACAGGAGCAAGGATGTTATACAGTGCCTTGGTGAGACCACACCTGGAATACTGTGTGCAGTTTTGGTCTCCTTACCTAAGAAAGGATAGACTTGCCATAGAGGGAGTGCAGCGAAGGTTCACCAGACTGATTCCTGGGATGGCAGGACTGTCGTATGAGAAGAGATTGGGTCGAGTAGGCCTGTATTCACTAGAGTTTAGAAGAATAAGAGGGGATCTCATTGAAATGTATAATATTTTGACAGGGCTAGACAGACTGGATGTTTCCCCTGGCTGGGGGGCCTAGAACGAGGGGTCACAGTCTCAGGATACGGGGTAGGACATTTAGGACTGAGATGAGGAGAAATTTCTTCACTCAGTGGGTGGTGAACCTGTGGAATTCTCTACCACAGAAGGCTGTGGAGGTCAAGTCACTGCATATATTTAAGAAGGAGATAGATAGATTTCTAGACCAAAAGGCATGGGGAGAGAGCAGGGATATGATATTGAAGATCAGCCATGATCATATTGAATGGCAGAGCAGGCTTAAAGGCCTACTCCTGCTTTTTATTCTAGATTCATTTAATTAACTGAATTTATATTCCCCAGCTGCCGTGGTGGGATTTGAATTCACGTTGGAATCATTAGTCCAGGCCTACTGGATTATTAGCCCAGTGACATTACCACTATGCTACCATTCATGGCTGTGGTGAGCACTGGGGATCTGGGGTTTAGTTTATGGGAACCGCAGTCTGATGAGACAGCCATGGACCACCCTTCTGGAAGGCCGATTGAGTGGCTGTCTCCTCCCTCGCTCCTGTTCCTCCTCCTCGTCATCCTGCTCTTTTTCCTCTTCCTCCTTGTCCTCCTGCTCCTCCCCTCCCTCTTCATCCTCTTGAGGTAGTCCCGCAATCCCTGCTGACAAGGGCTGGGCCCTCATGATGGCCAAATTGTGGAGCATGAAGCAGAACACCACGAAATGGGACAGCAGCTCAGCCGAGTACTGGAGGGGTCCTCCCGAGTGGTCAATTCAACAGAACCATTGCTTGAGCAGGCCGATGGTCTGCTCGATGTTGTTCCTGGTGGCAGCATGGCTGTCATTATATGAGTGCTGGGCAGGAATGTTGGGGTTGCGGAGGGGAGTCATGAGCCAGGTGGAGAGCGGATAGCCCTTGTCTCCGAGCAGCCAGCTGAGAGCTTGATGTGATGGCTGGAAGAATGCTGGCACACCGGTCTGGCGCAGGATGAAGGCATCGTGGCTGCTGCCAGGATAGCGGGTATTGACATTGAGGATTCGCTGTCTGTGGTCGCACACCAACTGCACATTAATTGAGTGGTAGCCTTTGCGGTTACGGAAGATGTCAGGATTGTTATGCGGTGCCCGCAAAGCCACATGGGTGCAGTCAATAGCGCCCTGCACCATGGGGAAGCCCGCTATCCTGGCAAAGCCACATGCATGTTCGTCCTGCTTCTCTCTGGTGATGGGGAAGGAAATGTAGTCACTTTTCATACTGTAGAGAGCCTCTGTAACCTCCCGGATGCATTGATGGACGGCGAACTGTGAAATGTTAGTTATGTCTCCTGTTGTAGACTGGAAGGATCTGCTGGCAAAGAAATTGAGGGCAACGGTGACCTTGACTGCCACTGAGAGAGCCGTGGTTGCCCTGATCTGAGGCTGGAGGTCTGGTTGCAGGAGGTGGCGGAGTTCTGTGACTACATCTTTGATGAAGCAGTGCCTTTTAATACACTGCTCCTTACTTAATTGGAGGTAGGAGAAGTGCTCTCGGAAGACCCTTGGAGGGTAAGGCTTCCTGTTGAAAGCCCTGATGGCCCTCGTCCTCCCTCTGGCCACATGTCCTCTCTTTCTCACTGCCTCCGCTCCCTCCACCGTAGATCCTGGAGGGCCAGGTCAACTGCCAGTACAGCCCCCATTAATGTAAGCCAAGTGTATTGGTTTGATTTTTTTCAGAATAAATGTAGCTACTTTTTAGTCCCACAAAACTCCTGATACTAAATAACCTTAAAATTACTGAATTAAACTGCTGCACAATGTGTAACTGACAAGAAAGCACTGAAACTCCACTAACCTATAGCTGCAAGTCATTATTCATGATCCCTTTGAATAATGTCCCTGGAGCCAGCTTCCTGCTGCTTCACGCCAGCTCTCCCTGTTGCTGTTTGGTCGAGGCTCTAAGGTAGGTGGCGACAATCAATTTCACAGACCAGGCAGCCAGTGAGCGTTCTATTGACATCATGATCTGCCTGGCGTTGATGTCCCCGGTGGTACCTCATATTGGCGGCACAACGGGAGTGCCGGATTTGCTGTGCGCCGCTGGATTCACCTCGCCCCAGCGCTACTGCATCAGTGCCCTGCTACCACCATCTGCTGGCGCTAACAGGAGGCGCTAAGGTACCGAATTTTTCCCCCTATGATCCTATGTGCGGTATTTACAACGTAATAGCTGGTGAGCGGCCTATGCAGGACCATTCAGGTTACTGTGTGGCCCCATGCATGCGTGCACCTTAGCTGAAACATTGGACATGAGCCTCCATCTTCTGTCTCATTTTAACCTCTTAAATCATTAGTCATGCAGGGAGCTCTAGCTTTGGATACGATTCCTTTCCCCCTCATGGAATGTGTACATAGAGTTATACAGCACAGAAAGAGGCCCTTCGGCCCATTGTGACTGCGCCGGCCATCAAGCCCTGTCTATTATAATCCCATTTTCCAGCACTTGGTCCATAGCCTTGTATGCTATGGCGTTTCAAGTGCTCATCTAAATGCTTCTTGAATGTTGTGAGGGTTCCTGCCTCTACCACCCTTTCAGGCAGTGAGTTCCAGATTCCAACCACCCTCTGGGTGAAAAAGTTTTTCCTCAAATCTCCTCTAAACCTCCTGCCGCTTACCTTGAAACTATGCCCCCTGGTTATTGACCACTCTATTAAGGGGAAAAGTTCCTTTCTATCTACCCTATATTTGCCCCTCATAATTTTGTACACCTCAATCAGGTCCCCCCTCAGCCTTCTCTGCTCTAAAGAAAACAACCCCAGCCTGTCCAGTCTCTCTTCATAGCTGAAGCACTCCAGCCCAGGTAACATCCTGGTGAATCTCCTCTGCACCCTCTCCAATGCAATCACATCCTTCCTATAGTGTGGTGACCAGAACTGCACACAGTATTCCAGCTGTGGCCTAACTAGCATTTTGTACAGCTCCATCATAACCTCCCTGCTCTTATATTCTATGCCTCGACTAATGAAGGCAAGTATCCCATATGTCTTTTTAACCACCTTATCTACCTGTCCTGCTGCCTTCAGGGATCTATGTACGTGTACACCAAGGTCCCTCTGATCTTCTGTCCTTCCTAGGGTGCTACCATTCATTGTGTATTCCCTTGCCTTGTTAGTCCTCCCAAAATGCATCACCTCACACTTTTCAGGGTTAAATTCCATTTGCCACTGTTCTGCCCATCTAACTAACCCATCTATATCGTCCTGTAGCCTGAGGCTTCCCTCCTAGCTATTTACCACTCCACCAATTTTCGTGTCATCTGCGAACTTACTGATCATACCTCCTACATTCATATCTAAATCATTAATGTACACTACAAACAGCAAAGGATCCAGCACCGATCCCTGCGGTACACCACTGGACATAGGCTTCCAGTCACAAAAACAACCTTCGACCATCACCATCTGCCTCCTGCCACTAAGCCAATTTTGGATCCAAGTGCCAAGTTGCCCTGGATCCCATGGGCTCTTACCTTCTTGACCAGTCTCCCATGCGGGACTTTGTCAAAAGCCTAACTGAAGTCCATGTAGACCACATCAGCTGCACTACCCTCATCCACGGACCTAGTCACCCCCTCGAAAAATACAATCAAATTGGTCAGACATGATCTCCCCCTGACAAAGCCATGCTGACTATCCTTGATTAATCCTTGCCTCTCCAAGTGGAGACTAATTTTGTCCCTCAGAATTTTTTCCAATAATTTCCCTACCACTGATGTTAGGCTCACTGGCCTGTAATTCCCTGGTTTATCCCTACTACCCTTCTTGAATAATGGTACTACTTTAGCTGTCCTCCAGTCCTCTGGCACCTCCCCTGTGGCCAGAGAGGTTCTGAAAATTTGTGTGAGAGCCCCTGCAATCTCCTCCCTTGCCTCACACAGCAGCCTGGGATACATCTCGTCTGGGCCTGGGGATTTATCCACTTTTAAGCCCGCTAAAACCACTAGTACCTCCTCCCTCTCAATACTAATTTGTTCAAGTATATCACAATCCCCCTGCCTGATTTCTATGTCCTTCTCCATAGTGAACACAGATGCAAAATATTCATTTAAAACCTCACCTACATCTTCCGGCTCTACACACAGATTGCCACTTTGGTCCCTAATGGGCCCTACTCTTTCCCTGGTTATCCTCTTGCCCTTAATATACTTATAAAACACCTTGGGATTTTCCTTTATTTTGCCCGCCAGTGTTTTTTCATGCCCCCTCTTCGCTCTCCTAATTTCTTTTTTAATTACCCCCCAGCACTTTATATACGGCTCTTTACAGTAGAAGACACTAAGAATATCCCAACATTGGACAAACAGGGGGCTAAAGGGGGGGAGGAGCTAACCACGATCAAAATCACTAAGGAAGTGGTACTCGGTAAAATAATGGGACTCAAGGCGGATAAATCACCTGGACCTGATGGCTTACATCCTAGGGTCTTGAGGGAAGTGGCGGTAGGGATTGTGGATGCATTGGTAATAATTTTCCAAAACTCCCTGGACTCGGCAATGGTCCCGGCAGACTGGAAAACTGCTAATGTAACACCCTTATTTAAAAAGGGCAGTAGACAGAAGGCTGGAAACTATAGACCGGTTAGCCTAACATCTGTGGTAGGTAAAATTTTGGAGTCCATTATTAAGGAGACAGTAACAGGACATTTGGATAATCATAATTTAATAGGACAAAGTCAGCATGGTTTTATGAAGGGGAAGTCATGTTTGACAAATTTGCTGGAGTTCTTTGAGGAAGTAACATATAGGGTGGATAAAGGGGAACCAGTGGACGTAATGTATTTAGACTTCCAAAAGGCATTTGACAAGGTGCCACACAAAAGATTATTGCTTAAGATAAAAAATCACAGGATTGGGGGTAATATTCTGGCATGGATAGAGGATTGGCTATCTAACAGAAGGCAGAGAGTTGGGATAAATGGTTCATTCTCAGACTGGCAATCAGTAACTAGTGGTGTTCCGCAGGGGTCAGTGCTGGGTCCCCAACTCTTTACAATCTATATTAATGATTTGGAGGAGGGGACCGAGTGTAACATATCAAAGTTTGCAGATGATACTTGTGGTAAACCACTTTTATCGTTCACTATCGTTACGCTATGGTTATCACTGTTTATATCGTTACACTATGGTTATCACTGTTTACACTGTTGTATCACTACACAAGGTCACCTCTTGTCACGCTGTTATACCTGGGCTGACCACAGCTGACTCCGCCCATGGCTCCGCCTGCTTGCCCAGGTATAAAGGTGGTCGACTGGCTGGTATTCCTCCTTGTTGGACCCGATCACCCACGAGGGTGGGCTCTGTTATTTAGCCAATAAAAACCTATAGTTACTATCTTAACTTGTCGCTTTTCATTGGATGAATTGATAGGTATATCAATTTTATTGGCTAAATTTTGAAATGAGTGGATCGGAGCAGCCAAACAACCAGCCAAACAGCCAGCTACAACAGCCACAGCAGCCAGCCTGGCTGCGAGCCCTCCGACCGCCGTACCTGGATCTAAACCCTCAGGCAGCGAACTCAGCCCTCGACTTCGAACACTGGCTGAGCTGTTTCGAATCCTACCTGGGAGAATCCGGCGTGCCTCCGGGATCCAAACTAAGAGTTCTGACCGCCCAGGTGAGCCCTAAAGTATTTGCATTCATCCGGGACCTTGCTACATACGAGGACGCCCTCAACCTGCTGAAAGAGCAGTACCGGAGCCCGGTAAATTCTATGCATGCCAGACATCTCCTAAGATCCCGCTCGCAACAGCCAGGAGAGTCTGTAGATGAATTTTTACGGGCGCTACAAACACTCGGCAGGGACTGTGACTTTAAAGCTGTAACGGCTGCAGAAAATACTGAAGGGAATATCCGCGATGCCTTCGTGAAAGGCCTTCGGTCCGACTACTCACGGCAAAGACTGCTCGAATCAAAGGACCTCAACCTGAATACAACTGCAGCCCTCGCTCGCTCTCTGGAAGTGGCCCATCGGGACCTCGAGGCGTACTCCAGGTACTGTGCTGCGCGACCCTGGGACTCGGGCCCGACCCTGGCCGCAATACCCCTCGCACCGCCACCTCTGGGACCTACCTCAGCGTCGGCATCCCAGAACCGATCGGGAACGCCACCCCCGGTGCCGGCTGCGACATCGGAGCCCCGCGATCGGGCCGCTGGCTGCTTCTTCTGTGGCCAGGCGAAACACCCAAGGACGCGCTGCCCTGCAAGAAACGCGACTTGCTCCGACTGCCACAAGAAAGGCCACTTCGCGAAGGCCTGCAGGGGGAGAGCCACAGACGCCAGCAGTGCCTCATGCGAGTTGTGGGGGCGGCCATCTTTCATCAAGGCCACAGATGCCAGTATCCCCTCGTGTGAGTTGTGGGGGCGGCCATCTTTGATCAAGGCCACCGACGCCAGCAGTGCCTCATGTGAGTTGTGGGGGCGGCCATCTTCTTCGCCATTTTATTCAACGTCGTGGGCGCCGCCATTTTGTCCACCACACTCGACCGCCACCTTGTCTCCAGACCCAACCACCGCCTCACCCGCAGACTACAGCAGCTCGCTCAGCCATACACTAGCCTCCGTCACACTGGACCAAGCTTGCCCGCATCACCTGTCCAAGTCCATGATGGACATCAAAGTAAACGGCCACGCCATGACCTGCCTGTTCGACAGCGGAAGCACGGAGAGTTTCATCCATCCAGACACGGTGAGCCACTACTCCCTCACTGTCCGGCCAACGCGCAACCAGATCTCGATGGCGTCGCGGTCCCGTTCTACAGACATCAGCGGCTACTGTGTTGTGACCCTGTCGGTTAGGGGCACGGAGTATAAAAATTTTAAACTCCTCGTCCTGCCCCAGCTCTGCGCTGCCGTCCTACTAGGGCTGGACTTCCAATCCCACCTTCAAAGTGTCACTTTGGCATACGGTGGACCCCTCCCCCCGCTCACAGTCGACAACCAGCAGCCTTTAAACCGCCCACCGCGTACCACCTGCGGCCTATCCACCCTCAAGGTCCCGCCCCCCTCCCTGTTCGCTAACCTCACCCGCGACTGTAAACCCGTCGCCACCAAGAGCAGGCGGTACAGCGCCGGGGACAGAGCTTTTATTAGATCTGAGGTGCAGCGTCTCCTGAAGGAGGGCATCATCGAGAGGAGCAACAGCCCCTGGCGTGCCCAGGTCGTAGTCGTTAAGACCGGCAATAAAAACTGCCTCGTCATCGACTACAGCCAAACCATAAACCGGTACACCCAGCTGGACGCATACCCCCTTCCCCGCATATCTGATATGGTCAATCAGATTGCACAGTACCGGGTATTCTCTACCATCGACCTTAAGTCGGCCTATCACCAACTCCCTATCCGCCCTGAGGACCGCCAGTATACCGCCTTCGAGGCGAATGGCCGCCTCTACCACTTCCTTAGGGTTCCCTTCGGCGTCACCAACGGGGTTTCGGTCTTCCAAAGGGAGATGGACCGGATGGTTGACCAGAACGGGCTGCAGGCCACGTTCCCTTATCTAGATAACGTCACCATCTGCGGCTGCGACCAGCAGGACCACGATGTTAATCTGGAGAAATTCCTCCGTACGGCCGAACGGCTGAACCTCACCTACATCCTCGGCTGCATAGTAGAGAACGGAGTCATCGGCCCCGACCCCGAAAGAATGCGCCCCCTTATGGAGCTTCCCCTCCCCCACTGTCCAAAGGCGCTGAAGAGAAACCTGGGGCTCTTCGCCTACTATGCCCAATGGGTGCCGAATTATGCGGACAAAGCCAGACCCCTCATGAAGTCCACCTCCTTCCCCCTGACGGCAGAAGCGTGCGCAGCCTTCTCCCTCATAAAGGGAGACATTGCTAAGGCCACAATGCACGCGGTGGATGAGTCTATCCCTTTCCAAGTGGAGAGCGATGCATCCGACTTCGCCCTAGCTGCAACCCTTAACCAGGCGGGGAGACCTGTGGCCTTCTTCTCAAGGACCCTCCAGGGCCCTGAGATCCGACACTCTTCGGTCGAGAAGGAGGCCCAGGCGATCGTGGAGGCAGTACGACGCTGGAGGCATTACCTGGCAGGCAAACGATTTACCCTCCTCACCGACCAGCGTTCGGTCGCTTTTATGTTTAATAACAAGCTGAGGGGCAAAATCAAGAACGACAAGATCTTGAGGTGGAGAATCGAGCTCTCCACCTATGATTATGAATGAACCCCCAGATGCTCTATCACGAAGTACATGCGCCAACGCGCAAATTGATAGACTGCAGACCCTCCACAACGACCTCTGCCACCCCGGGGTCACCAGACTTTACCACTTCATTAAGGCCCGCAACCTGCCCTACTCCATCGAGGAGGTCAGGACCATGACCAGGAACTGCCAAACCTGTGCCGAATGCAAACCGCATTTCTTTAGGCCGGACAGAGCAAGCCTGATCAAGGCCACCCGCCCCTTCGAGCGCTTGAGCATCGATTTTAAGGGGCCCCTCCTGTCCTCTGACCGTAATGTGTATTTCCTCAACATCATTGATGAGTACTCCCATTTCCCCTTTGCCCAGACATGACCAGTACCACGGTCATCAAATGCCTGAACGACCTCTTCGCCTTGTTCGGGTTCCCAAACTATATACATAGCGACCGGGGCTCATCCTTCATGAGCGAGGAACTTTGCCAGTTCCTACTAGCGAGAGGTATTGCTGCAAGCAGGACCACCAGCTACAACCCCCGAGGGAACGGCCAGGTGGAAAGAGAGAACGCGACTGTCTGGAAGGCCGTTCTCTTAGCCTTAAAGTCTAAGGGCCTCCCAACCTCTCGCTGGCAGGAAGTCCTCCCGGCAGCGCTGCATTCCATCCAGTCACTGCTTTGCACGGCCATTAACGCCACCCCCCATGAACGAATGTTTGTTTTCCCCAGGAAGTCGACTACGGGAACCTCGCTACCAACATGGCTGACTTCTCCGGGGACCGTCTTGCTGCGAAAGCACGTGAGGGCCCATAAAATGGACCCCCTGGTTGAGAGGGTGGACCTCCTGCACGCCAACCCCCAGTACGCCTATGTGGCATACCCAGACGGGCGGGAGGACACAGTCTCCTTACGAGACCTTGCACCCTCGGGCACCCCTGAGACACCACCGTTACCCCCCACCACCCCCCGAGATCCAGCCCAGGTAGACGGCATGCCGGAACCCCACGAGCCTTCGCCGACCATGCAGACACCAGCATTAACATCGGATACTGCACCACTGCCGCCGCTGCTGCGCCGATCAGAAAGACTTACGAGGCCTCCGGACAGACTGACATACCCGAACTGGTAGTACACTTCACCCCGCCGGACTCAAATCTAAACAAGGGGTGAATGTGGTAAACCACTTTTATCGTTCACTATCGTTACACTATGGTTATCACTGTTTATATCGTTACACTATGGTTATCACTGTTTACACTGTTGTATCACTACACAAGGTCACCTCTTGTCATGCTGTTATACCTGGGCTGACCACAGCTGACTCCGCCCATGGCTCCGCCTGCTTGCCCAGGTATAAAGGTGGTCAACTGGCTGGTATTCCTCCTTGTTGGACCCGATCACCCACGAGGGTGGGCTCTGTTATTTAGCCAATAAAAACCTATAGTTACTATCTTAACTCGTCACTTTTCATTGGATGAATTGATAGGTATATCAATACTAAGATGGGGGGGGAAAGTAGTGAGGGAGGAGGATGTAAAAAACCTGCAAGGGGACATAGACAGGCTAAGTAAGTGGGCAGAGATTTGGCAGATGGAATACAATACTGGAAAGTGTGAGGTTATGCACTTTGGCAGGAAAAATCGTAGAGCAAGTTATTATCTTAATGGCAAGAAACTGGAAAGTACTGAAGTACAAAGGGTTAGTATGCAGGTGCAGCAAGTGATTAAGAAGGCCAATGGAATGTTGGCTTTCATTGCTAGGGGGATAGAATATAAAAATAGGGAGGTATTGCTTCAGTTGTACAAGGTATTGGTGAGACCGCACCTGGAATACTGCGTACAGTTTTGGTGTCCATACTTAAGAAAGGACATACTTGCTCTCGAGTCAGTACAAAGAAGGTTCACTCGGTTAATCCCGGGGATGAGGGGATGGACATATGAGGAGAGGTTGAGTAGATTGGGACTCTACTCATTGGAGTTCAGAAGAATGAGAGGCGATCTTATTGAAACATATAAGATTGTGAAGGGGTTGGATCGGGTGGATGCGGGGAGGATGTTCCAGATGATGGGTGAAACTAGAACTAGGGGGCATAGTCTTAGAATAAGGGGCTGCTCTTTCAAAACTGAGATGAGGAGGAACTACTTCACTCAGAGGGTGGTAGGTCCATGGAATATGCTGCCCCAAAAAGCTGTAGAAGCTACATCATTACATAAATTTAAAACAGAAATAGACAGTTTCCTAGAAGTAAAGGTTACGGGGAAAGGGCAGGAATTTGGACATGAGTCTAGGTTCGGATCGGTCATGGCCCTGTGGGTAGCGGAGCGGGCCCAGGGGCCGTGTAGCCTGATCCTGCTCCTATTTCGTGTGTCTAATTCTGTTAGATGCAGGAGATGGTTCTGTGATAGTGGATTGGCAGTTAGGATCAGATCAGCCATGATCTTATTGAATGGCGGAGCAGGCTCGAGGGGCCGATTGGCCTACTCCTGCTCCTATTTCTTATGTAGCACTTTATATACTCTTCTAGGGCTTCCAATGTTTTGAGTCTTTGTTTCTGAACCATCTCCTCTTTGAAGGCCTCCCATTGTTTCAATTACTGTGTTGCCTTCCAATATTTGATTTCAATCCACCTGGGCTAGATCCCTTTATAGTTAGCCAACCTCCAGTTCAGTATTTTTATGCCTGATTTACCTTGTCACTTTCTAAAACTATTCTAAACCTGATGATATGATTCACAGAATTCACACAGAATTCACAGAAACCCCACAGTGCAGATAGAGGCCATTTCGGCCCATCGAGCCTGCACCGACACATATCCCACCCAATCCCCGTAATCCCTGCACCAACACATATCCCACCCTATCCCTGTAACCCCACAGTATTTAATCCCCCTAGCACTAAGGGTCAATTTTTTTTTTTTTTTATCATAGCCAATCAACCTAACCTGCACATCTTTGGACTGTGGGAGGAAACCGGAGCACCCGGAGGAAACCCACGCAAACACGGGGAGAATGTGCAAACTCCACACAGTCACCCGAGGCCGGATTCGAACCCGGGTCCCTGGCGCTGTGATGCAACAGTGCTAACCACTATGCCACCGTGCTATCTGTTAGATGCTCCCCAGCTGAAATATGGTCCACTTGCCGCACTTCATTCGCCAGAACTAGATACAGCACTGCTTCCTTCCTGGTTGGGCTGGAAACAAAGTTCTTGGTAAACATTGCAGGAATTCCTGCCCCTCTCCCCTGCTTTTTAACTTCTCTGGCTCCTGAAACTTTGACTGCTATCCTTAACCCTTTTCCTGTCTATGTCATTGGTTCCCACATGGACCACAACTGTTCCGCTTTCCCCTACAAAATGTTCTGCACCCTCTCAGTGATATCCTTGCAAAATAAAGGGTTTGTTTTGCTTTTTGATGCATTTGCTACTGTTATTGTATAAATTTAATTCAAAAGTGTGAAAACTGCCTGTTCATTTTATTGTGCATTAAGATTTTAGTTGCTCTATAATATGACTACTGAAGCATCACTAGATTCCTCGCGAACAGCATTTCGTTGACTACATGGTTTGACTCAGCGACTGTGGCGCTGCTCTGCTTTTCAGTCACTTCAATTCTTATGCTGCGGAATTCTTTTGCCAAATTGATTTCCGATCTCCTGGACTTCTCTGGACATCTAGATTACGTTTCTGCTCTGAACTACACTGGATTACACTGTAAGACTTACCTGCCGTGTCTCTATCTTTACTGCTAAAAGATTGTTACCTTTAAACTGTGGCTGTGTCTCTGCTGAACTGGGTTCTACTAGTTTTTCAGCTCTGCTGGATTCTAGTTAGCAGCTGCTGCTCCACTTGCTGTCCGGTGACTCGTTCTACCGGTTTTCTTGCTGGCTTGTGATTTCACTTGTTCTCCGCCGGTTTGATCTACGGTGACCTCCAATATGTCAATTTCGCCATCATCTTTCTGCAGTGCTACCAACTCTCATTCCTACGGCAACAACCTCCATTCTCGAATTCTCTACCCTTCATATAGTTTCTGGACTTCACTCGCCTGCTTTGGACAGCGGTTCGTCGATGCTCCGTGTCGGCTCCATCCTGCTCACGTCGGGTTTGTCCCTCCATGGGACCTGACTTTGACCCTGGTCTCCCTACTATTGTCTCCAACCTGGTCCCTGCTACCAGGAAATATGTATCCCATTAATTTCTATATAACCAGGCCTATGTAACCTGAGCTTTTCCCTGTGTCCATTCGCAGGTGCACTGGCTGTCGCTCCGGACCGGAGTCATTCAATATTTTTCCACTTTTTCCCGTTCTTTTCCTTTTCTCTCTATCCCTCCCTAACCGCTCTCTCCTGTCAATTCAATTCAATTCAAATCGCTTTATTGGCATGACAAGTTACATCTTATGTTGCCAAAGCATCGGAAAACATTCATGTTTGTTCACAAAAATACAGATCTATCCATACAGTGTATAAACAGATATATCCCTGAGTGTATAAATATACTTTCATATAATCCTCGCTCGGATACTCTGGGTTCCCAAATCCCTACCTCAATCCTTCATTACTCTTTAACGTTCCTACTCTCCTGCCACTGTCCCAGGCTTGACTCCCTCTTAGATAAGCCTACAGCTTCCCTCTGTGCCTCACTTCGCATCCTACGAAGGGTCCATCGAGGCACACATCGTGGCTGCCTTGCAAGCAGCAACCCCAACTGTCCCATCCTACTCTCTCGCTGACTTTCCCACCCAGCGCGCCCACTGTGGGCTAATCTTGCCAATCTTCTCCCCGTTCAACTCACCCCTCCCAGCACTGACCCTGTGGATGCTGGCAGTGGGTCAGCCATCACCGACCCTCTCCGCATCTCCCTCCAGAATGGCCATTCACTTGCGAACAAGGCCCTTGTCATCCATGAGCTTATTGTGGATGATTGCATCCACATCATGGCCCTGGCGGAAAATTGGTTAAGGGGTGATGCCACCTTACCCTTAAATGAAGCCTCCCTGCCTGGCTATACCTTCCACCACTTGCCCCGCTCAGACCTCCTTGGTGACGGTGTGGCTCTCATCATCAAATCACACCTTGGTCTGTCCCCCAATTCCTCCGGCAGTTTCTCCTTCTTTGAGCATCTCACCTTATTCCACCCCTCTCATCTCATTTAAAATTCTTGTTCTCTACCTCCTTCCCAAGTAAAGAAAAGAAATACTTGCATTTATATAGCGCCTTTCACAACCACCGGACGTCACAAAGCACTTTACAGCCAATTAAGTACTTTTGAAGTGTAGTCACTGTTCTAATGTGGGAAACGCGGCAGCCAATTTGCACACAGCAAGCTCCCACAAACAGTAATGTGATAATGACCAGATAATCTCTTTTTGTTATGTTGACTGAGGGATAAATATAAAAATGTTATTACCAAGATAGCTGCACTGCTCTCCTCCCTCAGCTTCTGCACCCAAGGAATTCTCATCCTCAGTGATTTCAAACTCCATCTCAATTCATCATGCTCTCGCTCCTCTGAGTTCACTAGCCTCCTATCCTCCCTTATTCACATCTTCCATGTAAACTTCTCAACCCATATTCACGGCCACCCCCTCAAACTTGCCATCTCTCGTGGCCTCGCTACTCCCATCACGACAATTGCAGATAAGGCCATCTGTGACCACTTCCTCATATCGCTCTCCACCCACATCCCCCTTCCACCACCCCCCCTCCACCCACACCAACCCTACTTCCTTCTGTGTCCGCCCCTGGAAAAAACTCTCTCCCAACTCTCTTACAACTGCAGTAATGAAATCCCTACTGTCCAGCCTTTGGCCCTCCATTCACCATGACATTTCTGCAGTTACCGATCTGCTCAACCACACCCTCACCACCACCTTTGATGCCCTAGTCCCTATTAAAACAATTGCTCTCTCTCACCCTGGCCGTTCCCCGTGGTACGGCCCTCATCTTTGCTCCCTTAAGTCCAAGGGACTCAGACTTGAATGGATATTGTGGACAACTGGTTTACCCATTCAGCGCCAGATCTGACTGGGCCACATAAAGCATTATCGGGACCTGCTCTCATCTGCCAAAATTGATCACTATTCCAGAATAATTCTGGAATGCAAAGATAAACCCCAGCTCCTATTTGCTACTGCTAACCGTCGTCTTAAACCCCTCTCCCCTGTTTCCTCCACCCTCACCTCCAAAAACAAGTGTGAGGAGCTCATGGACTTCTTTGTCTCTAAGATTGAGACCATCCATTCAGCTGCCTCTGCCACTTCCCTTCCTTCCCCAGTCCACTGGGTCAACCTTTCTCTAAGGTTCCCCCTGCCCTAGACCAGAACTCACATCCTTCTCCAGTTTCTGTCTGATCTCCCCTCATGACCTCTCCGCGCTCATATTGTCCATGAGACCCACTTTCTGCTCCCTCGACCCTATTCCCACTAAACTGTTGACCACCCAACTTCCTTTTCTGGCTCCCATGTTAGCTGACATTGTTAACACTTCCCTTGCCTCAGGTACTGTTCCTCCCTCCCTCAAATTTGCCATCATCACCCCTCTCCTCAAAAAACCAACCCTTGACCCCTCTGTCCTTGCAAACTACAACCCCATCTCCAACCTCCCTTTCCTTTTCAAAGTTCTTGAACAAGTTGTTGCCTCCCAAATCCATGCCCATCTTTCCCGCAATTCCATGTTGGAATCCCTCAAATCAGGTTTCCTCCCTAGCCACAGTACCAAAACAGCTGTCATCAAAGTCACAAATGACATCCTATGTGACTGTGACAAAGGTAAACTATCCCTCCTCGTCCTTCTTGACTTGTCTGCAGCCTTTGACACGGTTAACCACTCCATCCTTCTCCAACGCCTCTCCAGCGTCGTCCAACTGGGTGGGACTGCACTCGCCTGGTTCCATTCTTATCTATCTAATCATAGCCCAAGAATCACCTGCAACAGCATCTCTTCCTGCTCCCGCATCGTTACCTCTGGTTTTCCCCAAGGATCTATCCTTGGCCCCCTCCTATTTCTCATCTACATGTTGCCCCTTGGCGACATCATCCGAAAACACAGCATCAGTTTCCACATGTACGCTGACGACACCCAGCTCTACCTCACTACCACTTCTCTCAACCCCTCCACGGTCTCTAAATTGTCAGACTGCTTGTCTGACATCCAGTTCTGGATGAGCAGAAATTTTCTCCAATTAAATATTGGGAAGACCGAAGCCATTGTTTTCGGTCCCCGCCACAAACTCCGTTCCCTAGTCACTGACTCCATCCCTCTCCCTAACATCTGTCTGAGGTTGAACCACATTGTTCGCAACCTTGGTGTCATATTAGACCCTGAAATGAGCTTCTGACCACATATCCGCAGCATTACTAGGACCATCTATTTCCACCTCCGTAACATCGCTCGTCTCCGCCCTTGCCTCAGCTCATCTGCTGCTGAAACCCTCATCCATGCCTTTGTTACCTGTAGACTTGACTATTCCAACGCACTCCTGGCTGACCTCTCACATTCCACCCTATGTAAACTTGAGCTGATCCAAAACTCGGCTGCCAGTGTTCTAACTCGCACCAAGTCCCGTTCACCCATCTCCCCTGTGCTCGCTGACCTACATTGGCTCCCGGTTAAGCAACGCTTTGATTTCAAAATTCTCATCCTTGTTTTCAAATCCCTCCCTATCTCTGTAATCTCCTTCAGCCCCACAACCCCCCGAGATATCTGCACTCCTCTAATTCTGACCTCCTGAGCATCCCTGATTATAATCACTCAACCATTGGTGGCTATGCCTTCTGTTACCTAGGCACTAAGCTCTGGAATTCCGTGCCTAAACCTCTCCACCTCACTACCTCTTTCCTCCTTTAAGATGCTCCTTAAAACTTACCTCTTCAACCAAGCTTTGGGTCACCTGCCCTAATTCCTCCTTATGTGGCTCGGTGTCAAATTTTCTGTCTTTTAATACTCCTGTGAAGCACCTTGGGACATTTTACTACGTTACATGCACTATATAAATACAAGTTGTTAAAACATAGAAACATAGAAGATAGGAGCAGGAGTAGGCCATTCGGCCCTTCGAGCCTGCTCCGCCATTCAACGAGATCATGGCTGATCATCCAAACCCTAGCACCCGGTCCCTACACCGACAGCCATCCCACCCAAGTTGTTGAGTTCAATGTATTATGATCACTGTTAGTTAATAGGCTAAGAGTAAGGGAACATTTATCAAAGTCTGGCTCAATAATCATTTCTAAATGTAGTATGGCCTGCCCTCTTGTTGGTTGTAGAACATATTGCTCCAGAAAATTACGATTGAATCTTTCTTTGAAAATGAGTGTGGCGAAGTGAGCGTTGAAGTATTTAATGCCCTTGGGAAGCTTAGCAGATTTGGAGATATGGATCCTTTATTTATAAAACACATGTATCCCTTGTACGAAAGGCTGATTTTAGAGATATTTAGTAGGCGAGAATCATATATGTATAACTTCAAGTGTGGCCATTGACCAAATAATATTACCCATAATTACTCCTGGGTAACTAAAAAGCTAAGACTTGTTCAAAATGTAGCTGCACAGTCAAAAGCAGTTTTGACTAAGTTTTGATAACAAACAGCCACAGACTGCGAGTGAAGGTTAAATTGATAATAAAAAACATATTTTGAAGCTAAGTAGAAATTAGAATTTGCTTACCAAAACGAATTGCAACAATACTTAAAGGATAATTGGTATAAGGACATAAAATGAGAGAGATCATGGAAGTTAAGGAATTTATCTGGTAGATTAAAGTGAGATAGTCTGGATACTTCAAGACAAGTGAGACAAGACAAGTGAGAATGATATGGGCCCTTGGTATAAAGGCCTTGTACCAGGGAGGCTATGAAATAAAAGAGATATGATAAATTCCAATGGGGTGAAAATTAAATTAGTCATATTCAGGGACTGAAAGCAAATTGAACCAGTGGAATGAGTGATGAGAATGAAATTGTTATGGTTGATGACTTGATTTAATGTGTAACTGGACAATCACAGTACAGTATATTGTGAGAAAAACCTGACCAGAAACAACACAAAAATGTCTTAAAGTTCTTCACTCAATAAAATACTTTTGAAATGCACTTTCCTTTAGTAGACAACATGAGGAGGGATTCTAAACTTCCAGCCAAAATGGCTGTGAAGTTGGCAAAGTAGCCAGGCTCCTGCTAAGGCCAGCATTAGGAGACCAGAACTATGTGCAGTTTCAGACTTCATTTGAATGCAGCCAGCAAGCTACAGGAACTGCATGGGCACTCCGCAGCAGTTCTCTTGTCAGGGTTTAAAAAAAGCTTTTCCCAATGATCAACGTGACTCGAATATGGTACAGTTTTATTTTATTAAGTATTACACAAGGGTCAACACCTATATGTACCTTAACAGTAGTTTACAATACAGAATGAGAATTATATCACCTGTGCAGTCCTGGGTAGAGTTTGTGTCCACTTGGTAGGAGTTTTGAAGGAAGCTTCCATCCCACCTTTTGTCTCTTCTGCCCCACCTCGCATGGGGTATCCTTTGTTCGTTGGCCCTTGCCTTGGCCCTACCCCACCTGGAATTTCCTCTGTTTGGATCTGGATCCTCTTCTCATGCGCCACTGATGCCTCGTTCCTTTCTGGGGTCAGCCCTGGTTTCTGGTGCTCTACAGCTAGCCCCTGCAACTGATCTCTCTTCTGCCACTTTTGTGGGCAGTTACAGGGGTCAATTTTGACCCAGGTATCTACCTTATTGGGGTTTTTCCAAAGGGTGTGTTGGCCATAGGGTGTCGAGTATCTTTCAGACAAAGGAAGAAGAGTCAGCCCACTCTTTATCTCTACCTTTGATGGACAAGGGGTGATTGAGTGGTCCTCAAGATGCAATACCCCTTTCCAATCAGCAGCCTACGTCACTGAAAAGAGCTGTTTCCCCGTTGCATCTGGTTATGCTTCCTTCAAGGCCAAAGTTAACAACTTTGGACCTGTTATCTCACATTCCTATTCTGGTCTCAGGCTAATAATTCTGATGACCTACTGTCATTAGAGACAGTTCTTTATCTTGTGGCCACAACTGAATAACTTTGTTAATGTGATTATACTTACTGCTATGTTAGCAATTTCACATTTTGTTAATTGCATTAAGACATACCTACCTAACGGTTTTGTAAAGCTAGGTTATGTGCTGCCAAACATCCTCGTGCACCCTCACTGTATAATATGATGAATACAAGAAGGTGCTCATATAAAGATAGTAAAAGTTACATATCAAAAATACATGTGGTACAATGTGTCAAGGTACATGTGAGGTTACAACAATGCCTACAATCTGTTAATAGTCATCAGATATATGTTCGATTGATACAAAGGTGATTACACACAATACATATTTGATACAGATCTACATGTGGTGAAATAGTCTTTCAATCTCGTTGTGAGAGGGTGGGAGGTGGAAGAGGGAGGGAGGGGAGTGGGAGGGGAGAGGAAGGGAGGAGAGAGAGAGGGAGGGAGGGGAGGACTGGGACAGGGAGGAAACATGGAGGGGAAGAGGGGGAGGGTGGGGAGAGGGAGGGAGGGCGGGGAAGAGGAGGAGTGGGATAGGGAGGAAGGGGAGGTGAAAAGGCAGCGGAAGGGGAGAGGGAGCAGTGAGCGTGACATCTTTTTTGCTACACGCAGCAAACTACACAGGACCATTGCCTTAACATAACATCACTCAACTATACAGCGGCGTCTCAATTACACACTACTACTAAAAAAAACTACTTGGCTCAGATTAGATTTACATACGCTCCTCCCTCAACTAGGATACTTGGGAGTGTTTGCCACTTCATGACTGGACCTAATCACCTACCCGATCACCCAAACCATCTGCTTCATCTGCTGTTCACTGATGGGGTGTAATTTACACTTTGTGTGATAGTGTAATACGGGTGCTATTGGATCAGCTGTCCATTATATATCACGCCTGAGATGTATAACGGCAGCTGATCCAAAATCATCCGTTTTACAAATTCAGCTAATCTAGTAGCATGGAATAGGGTTCTTGGGGTGCGAGGAAATGTAGTCCCAGCCCTCTTCCTGTAAGGACTCTATTCCATTCTCCCAGTTTCTCTGCCTCCGTCGCATCTGGTCTGATGATGCCAGCTTCCATACCAGTGCTTCCGATATATTTTCCTTTTTCCTCAACCAAGGATTCCCCTCCACCGTGGTTGACATGGCCCTCGACCGTGTCAGTCCCATTTCCTGCACTTCTGCTCTCACACCTTCCCCTCCCTCCCAGGACCATGATAGGGTTCCCCTTGTCCTCACCTTCCACCCCACCAGCCTTCACATTCAACGGATCATCCGCTGTCATTTCAGCCACCTCCAGCGTGAAGCCACCACCAAACACATCTTCCCCTCCCCCCTCTTTCAGCATTCCAAATGGACAACTCCCTCCACGACATAGAAACATAGAAGATAGGAGCAGGAGTAGGCCATTCGGCCCCTCGAGCCTGTTCTGTCATTTAATGAGATCATGGCTGATCATCCAAATTCAGTACCCTGTCCCTGCTTTCTCCCCATATCCCTTGATTCCTTTAGCCTTAAGAAATATATCTAACACCTTCTTGAATATATTTAATGAATTGGCCTCTACTGCCTTCTGTGGTAGAGAATTCCACAGGTTCACCACTCTCTGGGTGAAGAAATTCCTCCTCATCTGTCCTAAATGGCTTACCCCTTATCTTTACTGTGACCCCTGGTTCTGGACTCCCCGCCATCGGAAACATCCTTCCTGCATCCAGTCTGTCCAGTCCTGTTAGAATTTTATAAGTTTCAATAAGATCCCCTCTCATTCTTCTAAACTCTAGCGAATACAAGCCCAATCGACCCAATCTCTCCTCATACGTCATTCCTGCCATCCCAGTTATCAGTCTAGTGAATCTTCGCTGCACTCCCTCCATGGCAAAAACATCCTTCCTCAGATAAGGCGACCAAAACTGCACACAATACACAAGATGTGGTCTTACCAAGGCCCTGTACAACTGCAGCAAGATATCCTTGCTCCTGTACTCAAATCCTCTCGCTATGAAGGTCAACATACCATTTGCCTTCTTAACCGCCTGCTGCACCTGCGTGCTTACCTTTAGCGACTGGTGCACAAGGACACCCAGGTCTCGTTGCACTTCCCCTTTTCCCAATCTATTGTCGTTCAGATAATAAGCTGCCTTCCTGTTTTTGCCACCAAAGTGGATAACCTTGCATTTACCCACATTATACTGCATCTGCCATGCATCTGCCCAATCACCCAACCTGTCCAAATCATACGCGGCATCCTCCTCACAGCACACAAGCCCACCCAGCTTTGTGTCATCTGCAAACTTGGAGATATTACATCTAGTTCCCTCGTCTAGATCATGAATATATATTGTGAATAACTGGGGTCCTAGCACCGATCCCTGTGGTACCCCACTAGTCACTGCCTGCCACTCGGAAAAAGACCCGTTTATTCCAACACTTTGCTTCCTGTCTGCCAACCAGTTCTCTATCCAAGTCAGTACCTTACCCCCAATCCCATCTGCTTTAACTTTGCACTCTAATCTCTTATGCGGGACCTTATCGAAAGCCTTCTGAAAGTCCAAATACACCACAACTACTGGTTCACCCTTATCTATTCTACCAGTTACATCCTCAAAAAATTCCAGTAGATTAGTCAAGCATGATTTACCTTTTGTAAATCCATGTTGACTTTGTCTGATCCTGTCACTGTTTTCCAAGTGCTCTGCTATTACATCTTTTATAATGGAATCTAGCATTTTCCCCACTACCGAGGTCAGGCTTACCGGTCAATAATTCCCAGTTTTCTCTCTACCACATTTTTTGAATAGTGGAGTTACATTAGCTACCCTCCAATCCATGGGAACTGTTCCAGAGTCTATAGAATTTTGGAAGATGACCAGCAATGCATCTACTATTTCTAGGGCCACTTCCTTAAGTACCCTAGGATGTAGATTATCAGGCCCTGGGATTTATCGGCCTTCAATCCCATCAATTTCCCGAACACCATTTCCCTACAAATACTGATTTCATTCAGTTCCTCCCTCTCATTAGAACCTATGTTCCCCGACATCTCTGGGAGGTTATTTGTGTCCTCCTTTGTGAAGACAGAACCAAAGTATGTATTTAATTGGTCAGTCATTTCTTTGTTCCCCAGTATAAATTCCCCTGATTCTGACTGCAAGGAACCTACGCTTGACTTCACCAATCTTTTTCTCTTCACATATCAATAGAAGCTTTTACAGTCAGTTTTTATGTTCCCTGCAAGCTTACTCCCATACTCTATTTTCCCCCTCTTAATTGATCCCTTTATCCTCCTTTGCTGAATCCTAAACTGCTCCCAATCCTCAGGTTTGTTGCTTTTTCTGGCCAATTTATATGTCCTCTCCTTGGCTAGAGTCAGAGTTATAGAGTTATACAGCACAGAAAGAGGCCCTTCGGCCCATCGTGTCCACGCCGGCCATAAAGCCCTGTCTAATCTAATCCCATTTTCCAGCATTTGGTCCATAGCCTCGTATGCTATGGCATTTCAAATGCTCATCCAAATGCTTCTTGAATGTTGTGAGGGTTCCTGCCTCTACCACCCTTTCAGGCAGTGAGTTCCAGATTCCAACCACCCTCTGGGTGAAAACGTTTTTCCTTAAATCCCCTCTGAACCTCCTGCCCCTTACCTTGAATCTATGCCTTCGTGTTATTGACCCCTCTACTAAGGGGAAAAGTTCCTTTCTATCTACCCTATCTATGCCCCTCATAATTTTGTACACCTCAATCAGGTCCCCCCTCAGCCTTCTCTGCTCCAAGGAAAACAACCCCAGCCTGTCCAGTCTTTCTTCATAGCTGAAGCGCTCCAGCCCAGGTAACATCCTGGTAAATCTCCTCTGCACCCTCTCCAAAGCAATCACATCCTTCCTATAGTGTGGCGACCAGAACTGCACACAGTACTCCAGCTGTGGCCTTACCAGCGTTTTGTACAGCTCCATCATAACCTCCCTGCTCTTATATTCTATGCCTCGGCTAATGAAGGCAAGTATCCCATATGCCTTTTTAACCACCTTATCCACCTGTTCTGCTGCCTTCAGGGATCTATGTACATGCACACCAAGTTCCCTCTGATCCTCTGTCTTTCCTAGGGTCTTACCATTCATTGTGTATTCCCTTGCCTTGTTAGTCCGTTCAAAATGCATCACCTCACACTTTTCAGGGTTAAATTCCATTTGCCACTGTTCCGCCCATCTGACCAACCCATCTATATCGTCCTGTAGCCTGAGGCTTCCTGCCTCGCTATTTACCACCCCACCAATTTTCGTGTCATCTACGAACTTACTGATCATACCTTTTACATTCACATCCAAATCATTAATGTAGACTACAAACAGCAAGGGACCCAGCACCGATCCCTGCGGTACCCCACTGGACACAGGCTTCCAGTCACAAAAACAACCTTCCACCATCACCCTCTGCCTTCTGCCACTAAGCCAGTTTTGGATCCAATGTGCCAAGGCACCCTGGATCCCATGGGCTCTTACCTTCCTGACCAGTCTCCTATGCGGGACTTTATCAAAAGCCTTACTGAAATCCATGTAAACCACATCCACTGCACTACCCTCATCCACACACCCAGTCATCCCCTCGAAAAATTCAATCAAATAGGTCAGACATGATCTTCCTTTGACAAAGCCATGCTGGCTATCCTTAATTAATCCTTGCCTCTCCAAGTGGAGACTAATTCTGTCCCTCAGAATTTTTTCTAATAATATCCCTACCACTGATGTTAGGCTCACTGGCCTCTAATTCCCTTCTTGAATAATGGTACTACATTAGCTGTTCTCCAGTCCTCTGGCACATCCCCTGTGGCCAGAGAGGTTCTGAAAATTTGTGTCAGAGCCCCTGCAATCTCCTCCTTTGCCTCACATAGTAGCCTGGGATACATCTCGTCTGGGCCTGGGGATTTAACCACTTTTAAGACTGCTAAAACTGCTAGTACCTCCTCCCTCTCGATGCTAATATGTTCAAGTATATCACAGTCCCCCTGCCCGATTTCTATGTCCACATCGTCCTTCTCCATAGTGAACACAGATGCAAAAAATTCATTTAAAACCCCACCTACATCATCTGGCTCTACACACAGTTTGCCACTTTGGTCCCTAATGGGCCCTACTCTTTCCCTAGTTATCCTCTTGCCCTTAATCTATATCTATATAAGACCTCGTCTGTCTGTCTGTTCTCCTACACGCGCGTCACGTCAAAAGAAAGCTTACGATTACGGACCGGTCACAGGCATATTTACGTTTCGGCCGGACAAAAATTGCGCCCGCAGTATCCAAAAAACATTCAACATTCCGCTCATTATCATCTCATTAGCGATAGAGTGGCATCGAGGTCGACCAATCGTACGGCGGGTTCCTGGCGCGTGCGGCTGGGCCCTCCTACGGTCGAGTGACGGGACGATTGACCAATCCTACGCTTCGGTGACCTGACGGTCGATCAATCGGTGCGTGTGTGGGCGGGCCTTATCGTTCTGAACCAAGGTGAGTCGCCGCCATCTTGATTCCATTCTTTTTCCCGCTTTCTGCGTTTTTCTTTTCAAACCTACATTTCCAGCAAAAAAAAATTGCTTTTATTAAATTGTTTTAAAAAAAAACTTAATTCATTTGTAAACCTGAAGATTCTTTTTCCTACCTTTCCCCGTTTTTGTAAGGCCTCATAACCTAGGCCTCAAAGCCTGGGCCTTTCCTGCCCAGCCACGCCCGAGCTAGGTTATTGTCC
>NC_140991.1:239317935-239396769 GCF_052327205.1 Somniosus microcephalus | reverse complement strand
ACTCGATTGAGGAAGTTCGGTCTCTGACCAGGAACTGCCGCACTTGCGCTGAGTGCAAGCCTCGGTTTCTACCGCCCAGATAGAGCCCACTTAATCAAAGCTACACGGCCCTTTGAGCGGCTCAGCTTAGATTTCAAGGGCCCCCTCCCGTCCGTCGACCGCAATGTTTACTTCCTGAACATTGTGGACGAACACTCCCGGTTCCCATTCGCCTTCCCCTGCCCAGACATGACCAGTGCCACGGTCATTAAATGCCTCAACAGCCTGTTCTGCCTGTTCGGTATGCCGAGCTACATCCATACGGATAGGGGGGCGTCCCTTCATGAGTGAAGAGCTACGCCAGTACATGCTGTCCAGGGGGATCGCCACGAGCCGTACCACCAGCTACAACCCCCGGGGTAACGGCCAAGTGGAGCGAGAGAACGGGACAGTATGGAAAGCAGTCACTCTAGCTCTAAGGACCAAGGGCCTCCCTATCTCCCGCTGGCAGGAAGTCCTCTCGGATGTGCTCCATTCGATACGGTCGCTATTGTGTACGGCCACTAATACCACGCCTCATGAACGAATGTTTGTCCTTTCCCCGGAAATCCACCTCAGGCGTATCCATGCCGTCATGGCTCTCCACCCCAGGTCCGGTACTCGTGCGAAGGCATGTGAGGGGCCACAAGACGGACCCTCTCATGGAGCCAGTACACCTACTCCACGCCAACCCCCAATACGCATATGTCCGGCACGCCGACGGAAGGGAGGACACCGTGTCCATAAAAGACGTCGCCCCAGCCGGCATTGACAACAACCACGGCAATAGCGGCAACGACGATCACAGCAACTCTTACCCACCCACTACTCTTTCATCACCCCCGGAAGAACACCGACCAACGGCACCCCCACCAACTACCCCTTCAACAACCCTGGCGGCACCCCCGGCAGAGACCCAGGAGGCTACCGGGGACAGCCAGCCGACACCCGCGGCACCGCAACAGCCACGTCGGTCGCAGAGGACTATCAAACCCCCCGAACAGACTAAATCTATAGAAGGGGTGAATGTGATGAAATATTTCCATTCATCACTGCCTGTGACTGAGATCGGTTTCAGTGTCATTTCCCTTCCCCCAGACCTCATTGTATTGTGTACTGGAATGTGCTGTATTGTATACTGGAATGTGCTGGAATGTGCTGTGTGTAGGGCTCCGCCCATACCTGGCCCCGTTTGTAAGCTAGCTTCAGTCTAGCCCCAATCTCCAGAAGGACGACATCTCTCTCGCTTACGTGTTTCGTTCTAAGTTAATAAAAGCCTTGTTTTGTTCTGCTATCTTCGAGTCTCGGAATTATTGAGGCACATCAATATTTAAGAGTGGTAACATGCTACAGTTTTATTAATTGCTGTGATTATTTGCACGAACACCTTTGTGGCCTTCTGCGCATGTTCACGGTATACCAGAGCCGCGCATGCGCAGTACCCGACGGTGCCACTGCGGCCTGCACCTGTGGGTCGCGCTTTCCTCGGCTCACTGCGGAGAAGGTCAGCGGATCTGCTGGTGGCCGGGGGGGGGTGGTGTTGGGGGGCACGGGGGGAAGAGAGAGAGGAGATTTGGGAGGGGGAGAGAGGAGAGGGGAGATCGAGGAGAACGGAGGGGGAGAGAAGATGGGAGAGAGAGAGGAAGGGGAGAGGACACTGGAGGGGGTGAGAGCAGATTGAAGGGGGGAGAGAGAGGGGCGATTTGAGGAGATCGGAGGGGGGTAGAGAGGAGATCAGAGGGGGGAAGATGGCGAGGAGGGGAGTTGGGTATCGGAGAGGGGGAGAGAGAGGAGGTCGGAGAGGGGGGAGAGAGAGAGGAGGTCGGAGAGGCGGAGAGAGAGAGGAGGTCGGAGAGGGGGAGAGAGAGAGGAGGTCGGAGAGAGGGAGAGAGAGAGAGAGGAGGTGGGAGAGAGAGAGGAGGTCGGAGAGGGGGAGAGAGAGAGAGGAGATCGGAGGGGGGAGAGAGAGAGGAGATCGGAGAGGGGGAGAGAGAGAGGAGATCGGAGAGGGGGAGAGAGAGAGGAGAATCGGAGGGGGGAGAGAGAGAGAGGAGATCGGAGGGGGGAGAGAGCGAGAGGAGATCGGAGGGGGAGAGAGAGAGAGGGGATTGGAGGGGGGAGAGAGAGGGGGAGAGAGAGGGGAGATCGGAGAGGGGGAGAGAGAGGGGAGATCGGAGAGGGGGAGAGAGAGGGGAGGTCGGAGAGGGGGAGAGAGAGAGGAGGTCGGAGAGGGGGAGAGAGAGAGAGAGAGAGAGGAGGTGGGGAGAGAGAGAGGAGGTCGGAGAGGGGGAGAGAGAGAGAGGAGATCGGAGAGGGGAAGAGAGAGGGGAGATCGGAGAGGGGGAGAGAGAGGGGAGATCGGAGAGGGGGAGAGAGAGGGGAGATCAGAGAGGGGGAGAGAGAGGGGAGATCGGAGAGGGGGAGAGAGAGGGGAGATCGGAGAGGGGGAGAGAGAGGGGAGATCGAAGAGGGGGAGAGAGAGGGGAGATCGGAGAGGGGGAGAGAGAGGGAGATCGGAGGGGGAGAGAGAGGGGAGATCGGAGAGGGGGAGAGAGAGGGGAGATCGGAGAGGGGAGAGAGAGGGGAGATCGGAGAGGGGGAGGGAGAGGGGAGATCGGAGAGGGGGAGGGAGAGGGGAGATCGGAGAGGGGGAGGGAGAGGGGAGATCGGAGAGGGGGAGGGAGAGGGGAGATCAGAGAGGGGAGATCGGAGCGGGGGAGGGAGAGGGGAGATCGGAGAGGGGGAGGGAGAGGGGGAGATCGGAGAGAGGGGGGAGAGGGGAGATCGGAGGAGGGGGAGAGAGAGGGGAGAATCGGAGAGGGGGGAGAGAGAGGGGAGATCGGAGAGGGGAGATCAGAGAGGGGGAGAGAGAGGGGAGAGAACGGAGAGGGGGGGAGAGAGGGGGAGAACGGAGAGGGGGGAGAGGAGCAGGGGAGATCGGAGAGGGGTGTAGGGGGTGGCGTGTGCCAGTCAGCTTCACCTCTGACTGTCTCTGAGTGGTTCGAATCGCTCCCACACCCCTGGGTTCTAGGACACTGGACTTAGGTACAGGCGGCGATACAGAAAATCGAGTAGACATGTGGTTTGGTGCAAGAAAACCAAAATTTTATTAAAGGCAGAAACAAACATACTATCTTACTGAGAATTACTGATATAGTTACAGGCATAAACAATTACACTTATATGGGAATGGGGAACACACGGCACATTGAGGGAAACAACTACATTAAAAATCCCCTTATCCTTATCCCCACCCCTAATACCTAACTAGATTAGGCTATGAGGGGCCAGGAATTCATGCTCACCAATTCGAAACCTGTTGCTTTAACCGGTTGGGTTTTGAGGTTCACCCTTTCTGTCCTCTGGGGTACTTCGTCGCCACGTGGTCACAGGACGTGGCGATGGAGTTGTTTATGCGAATCACCCTCCTTTTCCTCAGCTAACGTCGTCGTCGAGTCGCGATGGGTCTTCTTCTTCTTCCTCAGGCGGTTTGGTTGCTGACGGGTTTTTAAAACGGTTGGGGCTCGGTTGCGGTTTATACTGTTAAACTGATTTTACTACCCATGCTTCGAACGCCAGTTTATTCGTCATGGACGCTGCTATCCATGCTTCGAACGCCACCTTATTCGTCAATTGGGGTTTTACTGTCCATGCATTTAACGCCAACTTATTCGTCAAACGCCAGCTTATAACTAGGCGTTTGTCCCCCATCGCGTCTTTCCGCTGCCCTTCTCTGCCCTTATCGGCTTACCGTATTCTTCGTCTCGTCTCGTCTCGTCTGCCTGTTTCTGGCCTGTGTGTCCTGTGTGTTTTCGAATTCGGGTCTCATTCTCCTCCCGCATTTGGCCCTTGGTGTAGTGATGGGCGTCCTTGATGTTGAGCGCGCGGGGAGCGAGAAGAGAGCCCGCCACAAGGCCAGGGCATGCGAACGAGCGGCAGGAGGCCAAGGCCAAAAGATGAGGGCAGGAGCAAGAGCCAAGACCTAAGAGACCGATCACTACCGATGGGCCTACAATTATACCCATTCTTCACCCACTTATCTGCGCGCCAAATCAGGTCAGTCCTTTGTCTAACTTTTGGCGGGCTCGTTTAAAATGATTACAGCCATTTACTTTAACGACTTCTGGGGCGGTTGTCTCCTGGTATAATAGCTTCGATATCCTGGCTGTTTGTCATTTATGAAACTTAATCGGGTTTCCTGACCTGGCAGCTACCTGCGAGCTGTTACCGATTATTTATGCAAAAAGTAGATGGCTTTCAGATTAGGGCCATCCTGGCTTGATCTGTTCCAAGGTGAAGAATGCATATTCTGTGTTTACTTAGCTGTCTGGCTTTACAAAGTTTTTTCATAGATTCCTGCATGTTAGGTTTCGTTTCAGGGCCTGCCTGTTTGCAGGGCCTTGCTTTTAAAATCCTGTCGGTTTTGGTCACGAGGTTACAGAAGGCATTTTGGGTACCCTTTTTAATAACTTGTCCATACAGGGTCCCTTTATCCATAACTTTGGGGAATGTGGGAATTTTGAGAACCCTACAGGGGGAGAGAGAGGAGATCGGAGAGGGGAGAGAGAGGAGATTGGAGGGGGAAGATAGGAGAGATCGGAGGGGGAAGAGAGGAGATCGGAGGACGGAAGAGAGGAGATCGGAGGGCGGAAGAGAGAGAAGAGATCGGAGGGGGGAAGAGAGAGAGGAGGGGAGAGAGAAGAGGGAGGGAGAGAGATGGGGGAGATCAAGGAGATCAGAGGGGAGAGAGAGAGAGAGAGGAGGGAGAGAGAGAGAGGAGATGGGGCGGAGAGAGACTAGAGAGGAGATCGGAAAGAGGTGATCGGAGGGGGAGAGAGGAGATCAGAGTGGGGGAGAGAGAAAGGAGATTGGGGGGAGAGACAGGAGGGGAGAGAGAGAGAGGAGATCGGAGGGGGGAAGCGAGAGGAGGGGAGAGAGAGGAATGGGAGAGAGAGGGGGAGAGGAGATCGGAGGGGGTAGAGAGAGATGTGGGAGAGAGAGAGAGGAGATCGGAGGGGGGAGAGAAGAGAGAAGATCAGAGAAAGGGAGATCGGAGGGGGAGAGAGAGGAGATCAGAGGGGGAAGAGAGAGAGATGGGGAGAGAGAGAGGAGGTCAGAGGGGGAAGAGAGAGAGATGGGGAGAGAGAGAGGAGGTCAGAGGGGGAAGAGAGAGAGGTGGGGAGAGAGAGAGGAGATCTGAGGGGGGAGAGAGAGAAGATCGGAGGGAGAGAGAGAGGCGATCAGAGAGAAAGGCAATTGGATGGGGGTGAGAGAGGGGAGATCAGAGGGGGCAAGAGAGAGGATCGGGGGAAGAGGAGAGCTGCTCAGAGAGGGAAGAGTTAGTCAGGAACTCGAGAAGCGGGGGTAAAGAGCACAGAGAGCACAGTGGGGATGGGGGAAGAACGTGATCCAGTCGGGGGGGGGGAGAATGAGAACGTGATCCAGATGGGAAGATTGTTCACGTTCTTCCAACCCCACCCCCACCCCCTTAACACCCGCACCACGTTATCCCTCTCCTCCCCCTAGACTTGGTTGCTTTCTCGGTAAGCTCAGTGCATGTGTGGCAAGTGACATAATTGGACTGGCTGAAATCCGGAAGTCATGACACTTTCACTATTCACTTCATACCCAATAAACCTAAGGCCAGGAACTTGTTGGAGGGAGAAGGACAGGAACCCAGGGTGGGGGTTGGGGGGAAGATCAGGAACTTGGGTGGGTGGGTAGGTCAGGAGCTTGTTGGGGAGGGAACAGGTCAGAAACATGGGGGGTGGGGGCAAGGTTAGGAACTTGTTGGGGGGGCAGGAACTTGTTTGCGAGGGGGAGAAAGTCCTAACCCATGAGGGTGAGCCCTGTCTGTTCTCTGTGAGCTCTGTTTGGAGCCTGGCAGTCAGAATGAATGGCTCGAATTACACATGGCAAAGTACTAGATTACTTAGGCAGGCAGGATCTAATTACACATTCCAGATAAATTGTTGGATGTGTCTTGTCCTCCATGGGGCCCAATCAGAAATCTGTGCTGTGATTTTCCCTACCTCAGTGGGCTCATGGTGGGCAACGTCGGTGGCAGGTCGCGACCTCACTGCTGGCTCCAACCCAGCCTCCAACATGACTTTCCCCTGATTGGGCTTGTTAAGCCCACCCAGTGAGTTTCCCGGCCAATTGAAGGAAGCGGGTCTGATGACGTAATTTGATGACACATCATCAGCCGGTTTCCTTAAATGGACCATGCGCAAATTTACGTTGACATTTGTGCTGTCAGTGTTTTACAGCATTGAAGTGCTGCAAACACTGACAAGCACTGCACAGAGATGCACGGCTGCACCCAGGTTCTTCCATGACACCCTCCATATGCTTATGGAGGGAGTCAGAGCACGCAGGGAGGTTCTCTTCCCTTCCAATGGGCGGTAGACACCTCCCCAGGAGACCAACGCAGCCTGGTTGCACATTACACAGGTGGATACAAGCAGGGATGTCGTCAGGAGGACCAGGCTGCAGTGGTGCAAACCTTTCAATGATCTCAGTAGATCACAAAACATTACTGCAAAGCCACACTCAACCTCATCCTGCTGTGCCTCTCATCGCATCCCCATCACTGTGCCTTCCCTATCCTACTCCTGCACATCCTTACTCACACCAACTTACCTTGCACCTCCACTCATCCCTATCTATTTACATTATCACTTCCCCATCTCACTAGCCACCCCTCACACTCATCCTAGTCCAATCATACCAACTAACAACACACAAGTGCCTACACTTGTATGTTTTAGCACATTAACAGAAACTTCACATGAAGTTTGGCTATCAAACATTGAAATCTTTATTTTCAACACTGCGTCTTGAACAGATTTGTGTGAACTTTTGGAAGTGGCTTATTGAGTTGCAGTGAATGGTGAGACATAACAGTACCCCCCACAATGCTGATGAGTGTGAAAGGAATGGCTTGGGCATTGTAGGGATGCTTTATGTTGTTGGTGTGGGGTGGTGCCAACGTGACACATCATATGGCAGCCAGGGTGTACAGTGTCAAGTGAAGTAAATGTGGCCATGGTGAGGCCATCCCTGGCATCCTGGGCAGCAATGTGATCGGGTGCTGATGCCCTCTGTCCTGTGCAGAAGCGATGTCAATGGTGGGAGCGGTAATGAGGTCAGACTAGATGGAGACTTGTGTAAAGACTTGCAACATGCTGAATCTGTAGTGGAAATGCAGTTTAGAGAAGCTAATGGTTAAGGGAACATTTCTCAATCAGCTGGGAGCTTTGACTTAACATTTGAAGGTGTCAACTCATCAGCTGATTCAATGGGCAGTGATCTCCCGCCTCAGCTTCACTGACGTGCCTAGGCACAGCGGGAAACCGGTGGGCGACCTGTCACATTCAAAAAGCTCGGAACAAAAGCATTGTTACGTGGCTGTAAACAAGCCACTAATGATTTGAATTGGGTCCCCCGCCGCTGCCTGTTCTGTCTGCTCAGCACTGGCAGACCCGACATCGGGACATGCAGGTGTGCACATTTTGACAACGGGTTCCCAACCCGTGTCAATCATTTTAAATTTCACAGCTGACCCACCAGCAATCGGGTCCGCTGAGTGCCGGCAAAATTGCGGCCCTGGTGTTGCAAATAGACGTGACCTTTGTTAATATAGCTGAAGATTGGTTTATCAAAAAGAATAAGCAGGGGGCTGGGAACCTAAGTGTGGGCCCAGTACAGAGAGAAAGAAAGCTGGAAGTGCAAGTTAGAAAAGTAGTCAGCAAAACTAGTAGGGAGCAGAAACAAAGGCCAACAGTAAAGAGGATTAAAGTGCAGAAAAAATATTAAACAGGCAAAGTTAAAGGCTCATTATCTAAATGCACGTAGCATTCGCAACAAGGTGGATGAATTAATGGCACTAATAGAAGTAAATGGGTATGGTGTAATTGCCATTACAGAGACATGGTTGCAGAGTAACCAAAGCTGGCAACTGAATGTTCCAGGGAACTCAACATTTAGGAAGGACAGACAAAAAGGAAAAGGAGGTGGCGTAGCGCTGTTAATAAGGGATAAGATCGGTACGGTAGAGATAAAAGATCTTGGCTCAGCAGATCATGATGTAGAACTGGAATTAGTTTAGGTGGAGCTAAGAAACAGCAAAGGGCGGAAAACATTGGTGGGAGTTGTGTATAGGCCACCAAACAGTAATGGTGGTAATGTAGGGCACAGTATCAATCATGAAATTAGAAGTGCATGTAACAAGGGCAATATGGTAATCTTGGGGGACTTTAATCTACATATTGACTGGGCAAATCAAATTACCACTAATGGTGTGGAGGACGAATTATTGGAATGTATGCGAGATGGTTTCCTGGATCAGTATGTGGAGGAACCAACCAGGGAACAGGTTATTCTGGAGCTGGTACTGTGTAATGAGAAAGGACTAATCAATAACCTTGTGGTAAAGGGGCCCTTAGGGACAAGTGACCATAATATGATTGAATTTTACATTAAGTTTGAGAGTGATGTAGTCCAATCTGAAACTACGGTCTTCAATCTAAACAGAGGAAACTACAAGGGTATGAGGGACAAGTTGGCCATGGAAGATTGGGAGACTACACTAAAAGGTATGAAAGTGGACATACTCCCAGCCTCTCTCTATCACACTCCCAATCTCTCTCTCTCACACTCCCAATCTCTCTCTCTCTCTCACACTCCCAGTCTCTCTCTCTCACACTCCCAATCTCTCTCTCTCTCACACTCCCAATCTCTCTCTCTCACACACTCCCAATCTCTCTCTCTCACACACTCCCAATCTCTCTCTCTCACGCTCCCAGTCTCTCTCTCTCTCTCTCACACACACACACACTCCCACTCTCTCACACTCCCAGTCTCTCTCTCTCTCTCTCTCTCTCACACACTCCCAGTCTCTCTCTCTCTCACACACTCTCTCTCTCTCTCTCAATCCCAGTCTCTCTCTCACTCCTAGTCTCTCTCTCTCTCTCTCACACTCCCACTCTCTCTCTCTCTCTCTCTCTCACACCCCCACTCTCTCTCTCTCTCACACACACTCCCAGTCTCTCTATCTCTCTCACTCCCAGTCTCTCTCTCTCTCACACTCCCAGTCTCTCTCTCACACTCCCAGTCTCTCTCTCTCTCACACTCCCCGTCTCTCTCTCTCTCACAAACTCCCAGTCTCTCTCTCTCTCTCTCTCCCACACACTCCCTCTCTCTCTCTCACAAACTCCCACTCTCTCTCTCACACACTCCCACTCTCTCTCTCTCTCTCACCTCCCCCACTCTCTCTCCCTCTCTCACACACCCCCACTCTCTCTCTCTCTCTCACACACTCCCAGTCTCTCTCTCTCTCACTCCCAGTCTCTCTCTCTCACACTCCCAATCTCTCTCTCTCTCACACTCCCAATCTCTCTCTCTCTCACACTCTCAAACTCTCTCTCTCACTCACACTCCCAATCTCTCTCTCACTCACACTCCCAATCTCTCTCTCTCTCACACTCCCAATCTCTCTCTCACACTCCCAATCTCTCTCTCTCACACTCCCAATCTCTCTCTCTCACACTCCCAATCTCTCTCTCACACTCCCAATCTCTCTCTCACACTCCCAATCTCCCTCACTCTCACACTACCAATCTCTCTCTCACACTCCCAGTCTCTCTCTCTCTCTCTCACACTCCCAATCTCTCTCTCTCTCACACTCCCAGTCTCTCTCTCTGTCACACTCCCAATCTCTCTCTCTCTCACATTCCCAATCTCTCTCTCTCTCTCACTCCCAATCTCTCTCTCTCTCATTCCCAATCTCTCTCTCACACTCCCAATCTCTCTCTCACACTCCCAATCTCTCTCTCTCTCACACTCCCAGTCTTTCTCTCTCTCACACACTCTCTCTCTCTCTCTCTCACTCCCAGTCTCTCTCTCACTCCTAGTCTCTCTCTCTCTCTCTCACACTCCCACTCTCTCTCTCTCTCTCTCACACCCCACTCTCTCTCTCTCTCTCACACACTCCCAGTCTCTCTATCTCTCTCACTCCCAGTCTCTCTCTCTCTCACACTCCCAGTCTCTCTCTCACACTCCCAGTCTCTCTCTCTCTCTCACACTCACCGTCTCTCTCTCTCTCACAAACTCCCAGTCTCTCTCTCTCTCTCTCTCCCACACACTCCCTCTCTCTCTCTCACAAACTCCCACTCTCTCTCTCACACACTCCCACTCTCTCTCTCTCTCTCACCTCCCCCACTCTCTCTCCCTCTGTCACACACCCCCACTCTCTCTCTCTCTCTCACACACTCCCAGTCTCTCTCTCTCTCACTCCCAGTCTCTCTCTCTCTCACACTCCCAATCTCTCTCTCTCACACTCCCAATCTCTCTCTCTCTCACACTCCCAATCTCTCTCTCACTCACACTCCCAATCTCTCTCTCTCTCACACTCCCAATCTCTCTCTCTCTCACACTCCCAATCTCTCTCTCACTCACACTCCCAATCTCTCTCTCTCTCACACTCCCAGACTCTCTCTCTCACTCACACTCCCAATCTCTCTCTCACTCACACTCCCAATCTCTCTCTCTCTCACACTCCCAATCTCTCTCTCACACTCCCAATCTCTCTCTCTCACACTCCCAATCTCTCTCTCACACTCCCAATCTCCCTCACTCTCACACTACCAATCTCTCTCTCACACTCCCAGTCTCTCTCTCTCTCTCTCACACTCCCAGTCTCTCTCTCTGTCACACTCCCAATCTCTCTCTCTCTCACATTCCCAATCTCTCTCTCTCTCTCACTCCCAATCTCTCTCTCTCTCATTCCCAATCTCTCTCTCACACTCCCAATCTCTCTGTCACACTCCCAATCTCTCTCTCTCTCACACTCCCAGTCTCTCTCTCTCTCACCCCCACTCTCTCTCTCTCTCTCTCACACACTCCCAGTCTCTTTCTCTCTCTCTCACTCCCAGTCTCTCTCTCTCTCACTCCCAGTCTCTCTCTCTCTCACACTCCCAATCTCTCTCTCTCTCACACTCCCAATCTCTCTCTCTCTCACACTCCCAATCTCTCTCTCACTCACACTCCCAATCTCTCTCTCTCTCACACTCCCAATCTCTCTCTCTCTCACACTCCCAATCTCTCTCTCACTCACACTCCCAATCTCTCTCTCTCTCACACTCTGAAACTCTCTCTCTCACTCACACTCCCAATCTCTCTCTCACTCACACTCCCAATCTCTCTCTCTCTCACACTCCCAATCTCTCTCTCACACTCCCAATCTCTCTCTCTCACACTCCCAATCTCTCTCTCTCACACTCCCAATCTCTCTCTCACACTCCCAATCTCTCTCTCACACTCCCAATCTCCCTCACTCTCACACTACCAATCTCTCTCTCACACTCCCAGTCTCTCTATCTCTCTCTCACACTCCCAATCTCTCTCTCTCTCACACTCCCAGTCTCTCTCTCTGTCACACTCCCAATCTCTCTCTCTCACACATTCCCAATCTCTCTCTCTCTCTCACTCCCAATCTCTCTCCCTCTCATTCCCAATCTCTCTCTCACACTCCCAATCTCTCTCTCACACTCCCAATCTCTCTCTCTCTCACACTCCCAGTCTCTCTCTCTCTCACACACTCTCTCTCTCTCTCTCACTCCCAGTCTCTCTCTCACTCCTAGTCTCTCTCTCTCTCTCTCACACTCCCACTCTCTCTCTCTCTCTCTCTCACACCCCCACTCAGTTCAGTTCAGTTCAGTTCAAATGCTTTATTGGCATGAAAGTTTACAGAGAACCATATTGCCAAAGCTTACATAGCAAAAAGGTACAGTTTTCCAACATTCTGTAGGTGTCAATCGATTTGACATTTGTTGGGTATATACAATATTACTTTTAAACAATATTAATTTTAAACAGTCTTTCTACTTCATTTGGTACGTTCAATATTAATTTTAAACAGTCTTACTTTTAAACAGTCCTCAGGTTGTGACATGTTGTTACATATTTAGCCCCAAGGTATGGTCTGTCTCCTTCTCCTAGGACTAATCTCAATTTTGACAGATCATCCAATTCCTTGAAATCTGGGGTTGTTTGGCTTAGCTTGTTGAATAATATGTTTCTTGATGTGTTGAATTTTTCGCATTTTAGGAGGAAATGCATTTCTGTTTCAACCTCGCCAGCCAGACATTGATCGCATATTCTATTCTCTCTAGGCTGCCAGGATTTCTTGTATCTGCCTTTTTCAATTTCCAGTTGGTGGTCGCTTAGTCTGTACCTGGTGAGGGTCTGTCTCTGTTTTGTGTCTCTGATGGTCGTGAGGTAGTCTGCCAGTTTATATTCTCTTTTTAGGGCCCGGTAACATTCTAATCTGCTTTGGCTTTCGGTTATTTTGTTCCAATGTTCCAGGTAGGTTTCTTTGCATTTTTTAATGATTTGGTTCACTCGGATTGGTGTTTGGACGGCTGTGTTGGTCTGGGGCTGGTCAGGGTCCGGCTGAGTACTTAGTTTCAGTAGCAGCTGACTCAGGGGACTCTTTTCTGGGTTTAGCTCTTGGGTCTGAAAGGCTTTGAAATGAAGGGTGTCTGGGGAGCTAGATTTGAGGTGATTTAGGAAGTTTAGTGCTCGTTTTTGGATGTTTATTATCAGTGGGTATCTGCCTAGTTCGGCTCTGCATGCATTTGTTGGCGTTTTTCTTTGGGTGCGAAGGATGCTTCGGCAGAATTCTGCATGTAGGGCTTCTATTGTGTGTTTTTCCCATTTAGTGTAGCTTTGGTGATTTAGCGGGCCCCATACTTCACTACCGTACAGTGCAATGGGCAGGATTATGCTGTCAAAAATTTTGAGCCAGATTTTGATTGGGATTTGGATGTTGTAGAATTTTCTTTTTATTGCATATAGGGCTCTTCGGGCTTTTTCTTTTAGTGCATTCACTGCTATGCTGAAGCTCCCTGATGCTGTAATAGTTAGACCAAGGTAGGTGTAGCTCATAGTGTGTCCTATAGTGGTATCACTGAGGGTAAACTGGTATTTGTTTTCCTGACATCTGGGTCTTTTCTGAAAAATCATGATGTTGGTTTTCTTTAGATTTACTGTTAGAGCCCAATTTTGGCAGTATTTGTCGAGTAGGTCTAGTTGTTGCTGTAATCCCTGTTCTGTGGGAGACAGCAGAACCAGGTCGTCCGCATAGAACAGGGACTTCACTTCTCCATCCAGG
This sequence comes from Somniosus microcephalus, assembly GCF_052327205.1. Lineage (NCBI taxonomy): Eukaryota > Metazoa > Chordata > Chondrichthyes > Squaliformes > Somniosidae > Somniosus > Somniosus microcephalus. The sequence goes on along the minus strand of NC_140991.1, from coordinate 239,383,577 downwards.
AGACGGAGACCTGGTGACTCGCTTTGCTCCAGCATGTCTGCTAATTCATTTATGTATATGTTGAACAGGGTCGGGCTCAAATTGCAGCCCTGCCGGACGCCTCTTCTCTGGGTGAAGAAATCGGTGCGTTTGTCTCCAATTTTGACCCCGCATTTGTTTTTCAGATACATTGATTTAATAAGGTCATAGACTTTGCCCCCTATTCCACACTGAAGAAGTTTATAATAGAGCCCTTCGTGCCATATAGAGTCAAAGGCTTTCTTGAAGTCGATGAAACAGGCGAATATTTTCCCATTTTTTGTTTGGTGTTTATGTTTTTCAATGAGGGTGTGAAGGGTATAGATATGGTCGGCGGTGCGGTGTTTTGGAAGAAAGCCTATTTGGTTTTTTCTGAGGATATTATGTTTGTTAAGAAAATCAAGTAATCTACTATTTAGAATACTGCAGAATAACTTCCCTAGACAACTGTTGACACAGATGCCGCGGTAGTTATTTGGGTCTGATTTGTTTCCGCTTTTATATATGGGGGAGATTAGTCCTTGGCACCAGATATCGGGAAAACAGCCTTAACGTAATATGATGTTGAATAATTTGAGTACCGCACCCTGCATCTCCATATTGCTGAACTTGAGCATTTCATTTTTGATGTTGTCTGGGCCACAGGCTTTCTTTAGGTGGAGAGATTTTGTTTTTGTGGCCATTTCTTTCCATGTGATTGGGGAGTCTAGAGGGTTTTGGTTGTCTTTGATTGTTGCTTCTAATGTGTGGAGTTTTTCTGTGACCTGATGTTGACTTGGGTTTGTTTCGTTTATTGGGATGTCTTTGTAGAGGTTTTCAAAATGTGTTCTCCAGATGTCGCCATCTTGGATTGGTAATGCTTGCAATTGTGTTGTACTCAGGTTATTCCACATTTCCCAGAATTGTTTTGGGTTGGTGGAGTTTTCAATTTCTTCTAGTATTTTGTGGGTATAGTTTTGTGTTTTGTTCCTAATGGTGTGTTTATATCTTTTGAGGGTTTCATTGTATCTAGTACGTAGGTCCGGATTGTTTGGTTGGCGATGCTTTTGGTTTGATATTTTTCTCAGGTCTTTTCTGGCATTTTTGCATTCGTGGTCAAACCATTTCTTATTTTTATTTTGTCTTTTGTGACTCTTCCTCTTCTGTTTCACGAGGTCGGCTTTTACAGCTGCCTCATGAAAGATCATATTTATATCCTCTATGGCCATGTTTACCCCATCTCTGGTGATCTCATATAGATTTTCTTTAAATTTTGAAATTTTACTTGTGAGATCAGGTGAATTTAGTGCTGTGATGAATTTATCTCCACTGTCTGGGGCCCATCTGTATGTCTGGTTTATTTTATGTAGCTTACTGGGTTCCTTTTTTGTGTCTGTAGTTTGGGCAGAAAGTTTAAGGTACACATTTATTTGGTTATGGTCTGAGAGGGGGGATTGCTGCCTGACAGTGAATGCGTTGATATCGCAGGGGTCCAGGTCAGTGATTGTATAATCCACCACACTAGACCCAAGAGTTGAGGAATATGTGAGTCTCCCTAAGGAGTCCCCTCTGAACCTACCGTTAACTATGTACAGGCCTAAGGCTCGGCAGAGTTGCACTACCTCCCTACCGCTTTTATTTATTTCACAATCGAGGTTGTTTCGGTTTGCGATGGCTGGTGTGACATATAGAGGGGTCTGGCCAAACACATGGTTGTTGCCCTGTGGGTCTATGAAGCCAGGTTCACATCCTGTCCTTGCATTTAGGTCCCCACATAGTAGCACCTTTCCTTGGGCCTGGAAATTGCTGATTTCCATGTGGAGAGTGTCAAATATCTCCTCTTCAAAATATGGCGATTCTATTGGAGGTATGTAGATCGCACATAAGTAAACATCGTTTTTTGCTATTCCTATATTTTTATCTAATTTTAGCCATACGTGTGATTTTCCCTGTTTTATCGGTGAGATGTGTTTGTTCAGTTCTCCTTTATACCACACCAGGATTCCCCCGGAGGTTCTGCCCTTGCGTGTCTTAATGTTCTTTACTGAAGGCACAATAATTTCATGGTACATTGGGGGACAGTGGGTCGGCATGTCCTTTTGGCACCATGTTTCTGTTAACACAATTATATCAATGTCTTTTATAGCTTTTAGGAATTCAGGGTCTGTACTCTTCATCCCAAAAGTTGAGGAGCGGAGGCCCTGGATATTCCAGCAGCTTATGTGGAAAGAACGCATTTATATAGTTCAATAAAACGAAATAAAATGGACCTATTTTGTGGGATGAGTGTGGAAACACTATTTTCTATACTGCTAAATGATGATTTAGTATAAATTTCATGAGGCATGCACATATATCTATCTAATAGTAGTAATAATACTGATAAGATAACAATAATGATAATGATAAATAACAATATTAATAATTTCTCCGGCTTTCTATCAGGCTGTTCAGCATCGTCATGATCTTTCTCAGTTCTTGGTCTACAGTCTGTGGTCTAGAGGGTGGTCTTGGGTCAGGTATAAAAGCACGGTTCTGTTGTTGGTTTTGTAAAGGGGGGTGGGGGACATTGGTGGTCCTGTTTGGGTTACGGCTCCCAATGGTAGAGGGGGTGGGAGGGCTGCGTCTTTTGGCAGTGTTTATGAGGTTTTTTCTCTCTATCTCTCTCACTCCCAGTCTCTCTCTCTCTCACACTCCCAGTCTCTCTCTCACACTCCCAGTCTCTCTCTCTCTCTCACACTCCCCGTCTCTCTCCCTCTCACAAACTCCCAGTCTCTCTCTCTCTCTCTCTCCCACACACTCCCTCTCTCTCACAAACTCCCACTCTCTCTCTCACACACTCCCACTCTCTCTCTCTCTCTCACCTCCCCCACTCTCTCTCCCTCTCTCACACACCCCCACTCTCTCTCTCTCTCTCACACACTCCCAGTCTCTCTCTCTCTCACTCCCAGTCTCTCTCTCTCTCACACTCCCAATCTCTCTCTCTCTCACACTCCCAATCTCTCTCTCTCTCACACTCCCAATCTCTCTCTCACTCACACTCCCAATCTCTCTCTCTCTCACACTCCCAATCTCTCTCTCTCTCACACTCCCAATCTCTCTCTCACTCACACTCCCAATCTCTCTCTCTCTCACACTCCCAGACTCTCTCTCTCACTCACACTCCCAATCTCTCTCTCACTCACACTCCCAATCTCTCTCTCTCTCACACTCCCAATCTCTCTCTCACACTCCCAATCTCTCTCTCTCACACTCCCAATCTCTCTCTCTCACACTCCCAATCTCTCTCTCACACTCCCAATCTCCCTCACTCTCACACTACCAATCTCTCTCTCACACTCCCAGTCTCTCCCTCTCTCTCTCACACTCCCAGTCTCTCTCTCTGTCACACTCCCAATCTCTCTCTCTCTCACATTCCCAATCTCTCTCTCTCTCATTCCCAATCTCTCTCTCACACTCCCAATCTCTCTCTCACACTCCCAATCTCTCTCTCTCTCACACTCCCAGTCTCTCTCTCTCTCACCCCCACTCTCTCTCTCTCTCTCTCACACACTCCCAGTCTCTTTCTCTCTCTCTCTCACTCCCAGTCTCTCTCTCTCACACTCCCAGTCTCTCTCTCTCACACTCCCAGTCTCTCTCTCACACCCCCAGTCTCTCTCTCTCTCTCACACTCCCAGTCTCTCTCTCTCACACACTCCCAGTCTCTCTCTCTCCCACACTCCCAGTCTCTCTCTCTCCCACACACTCCCTCTCTCTCTCACACACACACTCCCACTCTCTCTCTCTCTCACACACTCCCACTCTCTCTCTCTCTCACACACTCCCACTCTCTCTCTCTCTCTCTCACACTCCCAATCTCTCTCTCTCACACTCCCAATCTCTCTCTCTCTCATTCCCAATCTCTCTCTCACACTCCCAATCTCTCTCTCTCTCTCTCACACTCCCAGTCTCTCTCTCACACTCCCAGTCTCTCTCTCTCTCACCCCCACTCTCTCTCTCTCTCTCTCACACTCCCAATCTCTCTCTCTGTCACACTCCCACTCTCTCTCTCTCTCACCACCCCCCCCACTCTCTCTCTCTCACACACTCCCAGTCTCTCTCTCTCTCTCTCTCTGTCACCCAAACTCCTACTCTCTCTCTCTCTCTCACACACACTCCCAGTCTCTCTCACTCTCACACTCCCAATCTCTCTCTCTCTCTCACACTCCCAATCTCTCTCTGACTCCCAGTCTCTCTCTCTCACACTCCCAATCTCTCTCTCTCTCACACTCCCAATCTCTCTCTCTCTCACACTCCCAATCTCTCTCTCTCTCACACTCCCAATCTCTCTCTCTCACACTCCCAATCTCTCTCTCTCACACACTCCCAGTCTCTCTCTCTCACATTCCCAATCTCTCTCTCTCTCATTCCCAATCTCTCTCTCTCTCATTCCCAATCTCTCTCTCACACTCCCAATCTCTCTCTCTCTCACGCTCCCACTCTCTCTCTCTCTCTCACACACACACAAACTCCCACTCTCTCTCTCTCTCTCTCTCTCACACACTCCCAGTCTCTCTTTCTCTCTCTCACACACTCCCAGTCTCTCTATCTCTCTCACACACACACTCTCTCTCTCTCTCTCACTCCCAGTCTCTCTCTTACTCCCAGTCTCTCTCTCTCTCTCTCTCACACACTCCCAGACTCTCCATCTCTCTCACTCCCAGTCTCTCTCTCTCTCACACTCCCAGTCTCTCTCTCACACCCCCACTCTCTCTCTCTCTCACACACTCCCAGTCTCTCTCTCTCTCTCACTCCCAGTCTCTCTCTCTCTCTCACACTTCCAATCTCTCTCTCTCTCACACTCCCAATCTCTCTCTCTCTCTCACACTCCCAATCTCTCTCTCTCTCACACCCAGTATCTCCCTCTCTCACACTCCCAGCCTCTCCCTCTCTCTCTCACTCCCATTCTCTCTCTCTCTCACACTCCCAATCTCTCTCTCTCACACTCCCAATCACTCTCTCCCACACTCCCAATCTCTCTCTCTCACACACTGCCTCTCTCTCTCTCACATTCTCAATCTCTCTATCTCACACTCCCAATCTCTCTCTCTCTCACTCCCAGTCTCTCTCTCTCTCACTCCAAATCTCTCTCTCTCTCTCACACTCTCAATCTCTCTCTCCCACACACTCCCAGTCTCTCCCTCTCACACTCCCACTCTCTCTCTCTCTCACACTCCCAATCTCTCTCTCTCTCTCACACTCTCAATCTCTCTCTCTCTCACACACTGCCTCTCTCTCTCTCTCACTCCCAATCACTCTCTCCCACACTCCCAATCTCTCTTTCTCTCACACACTGCCTCTCTCTCTCTCACATTCTCAATCTCTCTATCTCACACTCCCAGACTCTCTCTCTCACACTCCCAATCTCTCTCTCTCTTACACTCCCAATCTCTCTCTCTCTCACACTCCCAGTCTCTCTCTCTCACACTCCCAGTCTCTCTCTCTCACACTCCCAGTCTCTCTCTCTCACACTCCCAGCCTCTCTCTCTCTCTCACACTCCCAATCTCTCTCTCTCTCTCACACTCCCAATCTCTCTCTCTCTCTCACTCCCAATTTCTCTCTCACTCTCTCACTCCCAATCTCTCTCTCTCTTACACTCCCAATCTCTCTCTCTCTCACACTCCCAGTCTCTCTCTCTCACACTCCCAGTCTCTCTCTCTCACACACTCCCAGCCTCTCTCTCTCTCTCTCTCACTCCCAATCCCTCTCTCTCTCTCGCTCCCAATCTCTCTCTCTCACACTCCCAATCTCTCTCTCTCTCACACTACCAATCTCTCTCTCACACTCCCAATCTCTCTCTCTCTCACACTCCCAATCCCTCTCTCTCTCACACTCCAATCTCTCTCTCTCTCACACTCCCAATCTCTCTCTCACACTCCCAAACTCTCTCTCCCACACTCCCAATCTCTCTCTCCCACACTCCCAATCTCTCTCTCACTCACTCACACTCCCAATCTCTCTCTCTCACACATTCCCAATCTCTCTCTCTCTCACACACTCCCAATCAATCTCTCTCTCACACTCCCAATCTCTCTCACTCTCACACTCCCAATCTCTCTCTCTCTCTCACTCACAGTCTCTCTCTCACACTCCAAATCTCTCTCTCTCTCACACTCTCAATCTCTCTCTCTCTCTCACACTCCCAATCTCTCTCTCTCACACTCCCAATCTCTCTCTCTCTCTCACTCCCAGTCTCTCTCTCACACTCCAAATCTCTCTCTCTCTCTCACACTCCCAATCTCTCTCTCTCTCTCACTCCCAATCTCTCTCTCTCACACACTCCCAGTCTCTCTCTCTGTCACACACTCCCAGTCTCTCTGTCACACACTCCCAGTCTCTCTGTCACACACTCCCAGTCTCTCTGTCACACACTCCCAGTCTCTCTGTCACACACTCCCAGTCTCTCTGTCACACACTCCCAGTCTCTCTCTCTCTCTCACTCCCAGTCTCTCTCTCTCTCACACTCCCAATCTCTCTCTCTCACACTCCCAGTCTCTCTCTCTCACACACTCCCAGCCTCTCTCTCTCTCTCTCACACTCCCAATCTCTCTCTCTCTCTCTCACTCCCAATCTCTCTCTCTCACACTCCCAGTCTCTCTCTCTCACACACTCCCAGCCTCTCTCTCTCTCTCTCACTCCCAATCTCTCTCTCTCTCTCACTCCCAATCTCCCTCTCTCAAACTCCCAGTCTCTCTCTCTCTCACACTCCCAATCTCTCTCTCTCACACTCCCAATCTCTCTCTCACACTCCCAATCTCTCTCTCACTCACACTCCCAATCTCTCTCTCTCACACATTCCCAATCTCTCTCTCTCTCTCACACACTCCCAATCTCTCTCTCTCTCTCACACTCCCAATCTCTCTCTCTCTCACACTCCCAATCTCTCTCTCTCACACTCCCAATCTCTCTCTCTCTCTCACTCCCAGTCTCTCTCTCTCACACTCCCAGTCTCTCTCTCTCTCACACTCCCAATCTCTCTCTCTCTCACACTCTCAATCTCTCTCTCTCTCACACTCTCAGTCCCTCTCTCTCACACTCCCAGTCTCTCTCTCTCACACTCCCAGTCCCTCTCTCTCACACTCCCAATCTCTCTCTCTCTCACACTCCCAGTCTCTCTCTGTCACTCACTCCCAATCTCTCTCTCTCTCTCTCACTCCCAATCTCTCTCTCTCTCACACTCCCAATCTCTCTCTCTCTCACACTCCCAATCTCTCTCTATCTCACACTCCCAGACTCTCTCTCTCACACTCCCAATCTCTCTCTCTCTTACACTCCCAATCTCTCTCTCTCTCACACTCCCAATCTCTCTCTCTCTCACACTCCCAATCTCTCTCTCTCTCACACTCCCAGTCTCTCTCTCTCTCACACTCCCAGTCTCTCTCTCTCACACTCCCAGTCTCTCTCTCTCACACTCCCAGTCTCTCTCTCACACTCCCAATCTCTCTCTCTCTCTCACTCCCAGTCTATCTCTCTCTCTCACACTCCCAATCTCTCTCTCTCACACTCCCAGTCTCTCTCTCTCACACACTCCCAGCCTCTCTCTCTCTCTCTCACACTCCCAATCTCTCTCTCTCTCTCTCACTCCCAATCTCTCTCTCTCTCACTCCCAATCTCTCTCTCTCACACTCCCAATCTCTCTCTCTCTCTCACACGACCAATCTCTCTCTCAAACTCCCAATCTCTCTCTCTCTCTCACACTCCCAATCTCTCTCTCTCTCACACTCCCAATCTCTCTCTCTCACACTCCCAATCTCTCTCTCTCTCAGTCCCTGTCTCTCTCTCTCACACTCCCAGTCTCTCTCTCTCTCACACTCTCAATCTCTCTCTCTCTCACACTCTCAGTCCCTCTCTCTCACACTCCCAGTCTCTCTCTCTCACACTCCCAGTCCCTCTCTCTCACACTCCCAATCTCTCTCTCTCACACTCCCAATCTCTCTCTCTCTCACACTCCCAGTCTCTCTCTGTCACTCACTCCCAATCTCTCTCTCTCTCTCTCACTCCCAATCTCTCTCTCTCTCACACTCCCAATCTCTCTCTCTCTCACACTCCCAATCTCTCTCTATCTCACACTCCCAGACTCTCTCTCTCACACTCCCAATCTCTCTCTCTCTCACACTCCCAATCTCTCTCTCTCTCACACTCCCAGTCTCTCTCTCACACTCCCAGTCTCTCTCTCTCACACTCCCAGTCTCTCTCTCTCACACTCCCAATCTCTCTCTCTCTCTCACTCCCAGTCTCTCTCTCTCTCTCACACTCCCAATCTCTCTCTCTCACACTCCCAGTCTCTCTCTCTCACACACTCCCAGCCTCTCTCTCTCTCTCTCACACTCCCAATCTCTCTCTCTCTCTCTCACTCCCAATCTCTCTCTCTCTCACTCCCAATCTCTCTCTCACACACTCCCAATCAATCTCTCTCTCACACTCCCAATCTCTCTCACTCTCACACTCCCAATCTCTCTCTCTCTCTCACTCACAGTCTCTCTCTCTCTCTCTCTCACACTCTCAATCTCTCTCTCTCTCTCACACTCCCAATCTCTCTCTCTCACACTCCCAATCTCTCCTCTCTCCTCTCACTCCCAGTCTCTCTCTCACACTCCAAATCTCTCTCTCTCTCTCACACTCCCAATCTCTCTCTCTCTCTCACTCCCAATCTCTCTCTCTCACACACTTCCAGTCTCTCTCTCTGTCACACACTCCCAGTCTCTCTGTCACACACTCCCAGTCTCTCTGTCACACACTCCCATTCTCTCTGTCACACACTCCAGTCTCTCTGTCACACACTCCCAGTCTCTCTGTCACACACTCCCAGTCTCTCTCTCTCTCTCACTTCCCAGTCTCTCTCTCTCTCCACACTCCCAATCTCTCTCTCTCACACTCCCAGTCCTCTCTCTCTCACACACTCCCAGCCTCTCTCTCTCTCTCTCACACTCCCAATCTCTCTCTCTCTCTCATCACTCCAATCTCTCTCTCTCACAACACTCCCAGTCTCTCTCTCTCACACACTCCCAGCCTCTCCTCTCCTCTCTCACTCCCAATCTCCTCTCTCTCTCACTTCCCAATCACCCCTCTCTCAAACTCCCAGTCCTCTCTCTCTCACACTCCCCAATCTCTCTCTCTCACACTCCCAATCTCTCTCTCACACTCCCAATCTCTCTCACACTCACACTCCAATCTCTCTCTCTCACACATTCCCAACCTCTCTCTCTCTCACACACTCCCAATCTCTCTCTCTCTCTCACACTCCCAATCTCCTCTCTCTCTCACACTCCCAATCTCTCTCTCTCACACTCCCAATCTCTCTCTCTCTCTCACTCCCAGTCTCTCTGTCTCACACTCCCAGTCTCTCTCTCTCTCACACTCCCAATCTCTCTCTCTCTCACACTCTCAATCTCTCTCTCTCACACTCTCAGTCCCTCTCTCTCACACTCCAGTCTCTCTCATCTCACACTCCCAGTCCCTCCTCTCACACTCCCAATCTCTCTCTCTCTCACACTCCCAGTCTCTCTCTGTCACTCACTCCCAATCTCTCTCTCTCTCTCTCACTTCCCAATCTCTCTCTCTCTCACACTCCCAATCTCTCTCTCTCTCACACTCCAATCTCTCTCTATCTCACACTCCCAGACTCTCTCTCTCACACTCCCAATCTCTCTCTCTCTCACACTCCCAATCTCTCTCTCTCTCACACTCCCAATCTCTCTCTCTCTCACACTCCCAATCTCTCTCTCTCTCACACTCCCAGTCTCTCTCTCTCTCACACTCCCAGTCTCTCTCTCTCACACTCCCAGTCCTCTCTCTCTCACACTCCCAGTCTCTCTCTCACACTCCCAATCTCTCTCTCTCTCTCACTCCCAGTCTATCTCTCTCTCTCACACTCCCAATCTCTCTCTCTCACACTTCCCAGTCTCTCTCTCTCACACACTCCACCTCTCTCTCTCTCTCTCACACTCCAATCTCTCTCTCTCTCTCTCACTCCCAATCTCTCCTCTCTCTCACTCCAATCTCTCTCTCTCACACTCCCAATCTCTCTCTCTCTCTCTCACACGACCAATCTCTCTCACAAACTCCCAATCTCTCTCTCTCTCTCACACTCCCAAACTCTCTCTCTCTCCACACTCCCAATCTCTCTCTCACACACCCAATCTCTCTCTCTCTCAGTCCCTGTCTCTCACTCTCACAACTCCCATCTCATCTCTCTCTCACACCTCAATCTCTCTCTCTCTCACACTCTCAGTCCCTCTCTCTCACACTCCCAGTCTCTCTCTCTCACACTCCCAGTCCCTCTCTCTCACACTCCCAATCTCTCTCTCTCACACTCCCAATCTCTCTCTCTCTCACACTCCCAGTCTCTCTCTGTCACTCACTCCCAATCTCTCTCTCTCTCTCTCACTCCCAATCTCTCTCTCTCTCACACTCCCAATCTCTCTCTCTCTCACACTCCCAATCTCTCTCTATCTCACACTCCCAGACTCTCTCTCTCACACTCCCAATCTCTCTCTCTCTCACACTCCCAATCTCTCTCTCTCTCACACTCCCAGTCTCTCTCTCACACTCCCAGTCTCTCTCTCTCACACTCCCAGTCTCTCTCTCTCACACTCCCAATCTCTCTCTCTCTCTCACTCCCAGTCTCTCTCTCTCTCTCACACTCCCAATCTCTCTCTCTCACACTCCCAGTCTCTCTCTCTCACACACTCCCAGCCTCTCTCTCTCTCTCTCACACTCCCAATCTCTCTCTCTCTCTCTCACTCCCAATCTCTCTCTCTCTCACTCCCAATCTCTCTCTCTCACACTCCCAATCTCTCTCTCTCTCTCACACGACCAATCTCTCTCTCAAACTCCCAATCTCTCTCTCTCTCACACTCCCAATCTCTCTCTCTCTCACACTCCCAATCTCTCTCTCTCTCACACTCCCAATCTCTCTCTCTCACACTCCCAATCTCTCTCTCACACTCCCAATCTCTCTCTCTCACACTCCCAATCTCTCTCTCTCTCTCACTCCCAATCTCTCTCTCTCTCACACTCCCAATCTCTCTCTCTCTCTCACTCCCAGTCCCTCTCTCTCACACCCCCAGTCTCTCTCTCTCACACTCCCAGTCCCTCTCTCTCACACTCCCAGTCTCTCTCTCTCTCACACTCCCAGTCTCTCTCTGTCACTCACTCCCAATCTCTCTCTCTCTCTCTCTCACTCCCAATCTCTCTCTCTCTCACACTCCCAATCTTTCTCTATCTCACACTCCCAGGCTCTCTCTCTCACACTCCCAATCTCTCTCTCTCTCACACTCCCAATCTCTCTCTCTCTCACACTCCCAATCTCTCTCTCTCACACTCCCAATCTCTCTCTCTCACACTCCCAATCTCTCTCTCTCTCACACTCCCAGTCTCTCTCTCTCTCACACTCCCAGTCTCTCTCTCTCACACTCCCAGTCCCTCTCTCTCACACTCCCAATCTCTCTCTCTCTCACACTCCCAGTCTCTCTCTGTCACTCACTCCCAATCTCTCTCTCTCACACTCCCAATCTCTCTCTATCTCACACTCCCAGACTCTCTCTCTCTCTCTCTCTCACACTCCCAATCTCTCTCTCTCTCAGACTCCCAGTCTCTCTCTCTCACACTCCCAATCTCTCTCTCTCACACTCCCAATCTCTCTCTCTCTCACACTCCCAATCTCTCTCTCTCTCACACTCCCAGTCTCTCTGTCACTCACTCCCAATCTCGCTCTCTCTCTCACACTCCCAATCTCTCTCTCTCTCTCTCACACTCCCAATCTCTCTCTATCTCACACTCCCAGACTCTCTCTCTCTCTCTCTCTCACACACTCCCAATCTCTCTCTCTCTCACACTCCCAGTCTCTCTCTCTCTCTCACACTCCCAATCTCTCTCTCTCACACTCCCAATCTCTCTCTCTCTCACACTCCCAATCTCTCTCTCTCTCACACTCCCAGTCTCTCTCTCTCTCACACTCCCAATCTCTCTCTCTCTCTCACACACTCCCAATCTCTCTCTCTCTCACTCCCAATCTCTCTCTCTCTCTCACTCTCACACTCCCAATCTCTCTCTCACACTCCCAATCTCTCTCTCTCTCTCACACTCCCAATCTCTCTCTCTCTCACACTCCCAATCTCTCTCTCTCTCACACTCCCAATCTCTCTCTCTCTCACACACTCCCAGTCTCTCTCTCCCTCTCACACTCCCAATCTCTCTCTCTCTCACACACTCCCAGTCTCTCTCTCCCTCACACACTCCCAATCTCTCTCTCTCTCACACTCCCAATCTCTCTCTCCCTCACACACTCCCAGTCTCTCTCTCCCTCACACACTCCCAATCTCTCTCTCTCTCACACTCCCAATCTCTCTCTCTCACGCTCCCAGTCTCTTTCTCTCTCTCTCTCTCTCACACACGCACTCCCACTCTCTCTCTCTCTCTCTCTCTCTCTCACACTCCCAGTCTCTCACACACACTCAATTCAATTCAATTCAATTCAAATTGCTTTATTGGCATGATAAGGTACATCTTATGTTGCCAAAGCATCAAAATACATTTATGGTTGAACACATAAATGCAGATCTATTCATACAGTGTATAAACAGCTTTTTCCCTGAGCGTATAAATATACATTCGCATAATTTATATATACTCTTTTCTTAGGTTTACTGGTTGTCCCTCTGTTTATGGCAAGCTGTAACATAGTGTGCCGCTAGTGTTACACAGTTTCTCTCTTCCCCTAGTAGGTATGGGAGTTTTTGGTCGTCATTCAGATTTCTGAATTCAGGGCATATTTGTGAGAAGTTTTGGTAGAAATTCTCCCTGATGCCCTGATATTTTGCACAGGCTGTGAGGAAGTGCATCTCTGTCTCCACCACTCCCTGACTGCAGTGCGAGCATATCCTGTCCTCTCTTGGCAGCCTGGTCTGCCTTTTCCGATCGCGAGGCTATGTTCACTAAGTCTGTACCTTGTCAAGGTTTTTCTCAGTTTGTTATCCTTTACCAAGGTCAGGTACTCAGCCATGTTGTATTGTCTGTTTAGGGCCAAGTAGCAATTGAGTTTGCTTTGGGTTTTTGTTGTTTCTGCCCAATATGACAGGTATTTTTCCTTTTGTTTAGTGACAATTGTGTTGGGTCGAATTCTCTGTGCTACGATGTCACTGTCCTGGGGCTGGTTATTGTTAGTAGTGTTAGTGGTTGCTTCACTGAGTCCCAGGACTAGTTGACTGAGGGTGTTCTTCTTTATGGTCCTCTCTTGGCATTTCAAGGCTTCGTAATGATAGCAGTGGGGGTTGCTCATTTTTAGGTGTTTCCAAAATTTGGTGGCTCTTTTTTGGATAGTAATTATTAGTGGAAATTGGCCTAGTTCTGCCCTGCATGCATTGTTTACAGTTTTCCTTTGAGTCCTGAGGATACTTTTACAGAATTCTGCATGTAGTATCTCAATTGGGTGTTTGTCCCATTTTGCAAAATCTTGTTGTGTTAGCGGTCCCCACACTTCACTGCCATAGAGTGCAATTGGTTCAATTACTGATTTGAAAATTTTGTGCCTAATGTTAATTGGGATTTCTATTTGGATTGATCTTTTAATGGCATAGAAAGCCCTTCTTGCTTTCTCTTTCAGTTCATTCACCGCCAGTTTGAAATTTCCCGTAGAGCTGATTTTTATGCCCAAGTATGTGTAGTTAGTGGTTTGTTCGATTTTAGTTGTTCCTAGTGTGAGATTTATTTTGGGTCCCTGATGTCTGGATGTTTGCTGGAACACGAGGACTTTGGTTTTTTGGAGGTTTATTGTCAGGGCCCAGGTCTGACAGACCGACTCCAGCAGATCCAGGTTCTGCTGTAGACCCTCCTTAGTTGGTGACAGCAGAACCAGGTCGTCTGCATAGAGGATGAATTTAACCTTGGATTCATATAGGGTGAGGCCGGGTGCTGTAGATTGTTCAAGTAGTTTTGCCAATTCATTTATGTAAATATTAAAGAGTGTCAGTGAGATTGGCGAGCCCTGCGTCACCCCCTGCCCCTGTGGGAAGTATTTTGTTTCTTTGTCTCCAATTTTAACTGCACATTTGTTGTTTGTATACATTGATTTAATTACATCATATGTTTTTCCCCCTATCCCGCTTTCGATAAGTTTCAGGAATAGACCGTCGTGCCAGATGGAATCGAAAGCCTTCTGGAAATCTATAAAGCATGTGTAGATTTTGCCTTTGTTTTGATGAACGTGTTTGTCAATTAGGGTCTGTAGGGTGAAGATATGATCTGATGTTCTATAGTTTGGCAGGAATCCAATTTGGCTTTTACTCAAGACATTGTGCTCTTCAAGGAAGTTTATAAGTCTTTTGTTTATGATACTACAGAAAACCTTCCCCAGGTTACTGCTTACACAGATGCCTCGATAGTTATTTGGGTCACCTTTATCCCCACTTTTGTATATGGGCGTTATGAGTCCTTGAGTTTTTCAATTAGCTCTTTTTCAGATATTATGGGGTCTATAGGGTTTTGGTTATCTTTTATGGCAGATTCTAACTTTGCCAGTTTTTCACATATTTGGTATTGCTCTGGGCTTAGTGTGTTTTTCTGGTATAATTTTTCAAAAAGGTTTTCCCAAGTGTCTCCATTTTGATTTGTTCCAGAAACAATTGGAATCAATGGATCCCTCAATGGAGATGAGTGTATTCTTAATGTACTGCTCTTTCTTGGTTCTGAGTGTGCTTTTGTATTGTGTTAGTGCCTGACAATAAGTAAGGCGTAATTCCTCGTTTTCTGGTTGTCTGTGTTTTTGGTTTGATATTTTCCTGAGTTTTTTCCTCATGTTCTGGCAATCGGAGTCAAACCATTTTTTGTAGTTTTTTGTTTTGGGTTTGTTCTTTCGAACTTTCAAGTTTGACATCGATGCCAAAATATCAATAATATTATTTAGGGTATTCACTGCCCTGTTTACGCCTTCTTTATTGTGTGTGTATGTATTTTCAAGAAAGGTGTCCAAGAGAGCTTGAGTTGTTTGGTTGCTAATTGCTTTCTGGTATTTTTCCGTGCTGTTTTTGGTCCAACTGTAAGATTTTTTAATGTTGTACAGTTTACTGGGTTGTGTTTCTGTGTTGGTTGTTTCTGTCCTTTCAAGATATGCAGTAATTTGACTGTGGTCTGACAATGTTGTTTGCGGTTTGACGGTGAATGTTCTGAAAGAGGATGGGTCTAGATCTGTAATCATATAGTCTACGGTGCTGAAGCCAAGAGGTGAGCAATAGGTGGATCTTCCTAGGAAGTCTCCCAATAACCTACCATTGACAATGTACAGACCCAGGCTTCGACAGAGCTGCAGGAGCTGATTTCCGTTAGCATTTGTCTGTTTGTCGCAGTTATGCCTGTGTGGATGGGAGGGGAGATCAAAATGGTTATTCCCAAATATGTAATTATTCCCGTGATTATTGGTGAAGTCTGGTTCTTCTCCCATTCTTGAGTTGAGGTCCCCACATATCAACACATTTCCCTTGGCCTGGAATTGGATAATCTCCCTCTCTATGTTGGAGAAGGTGTCCTCTTTGAAGTACGGGGATTCTATCGGGGGGATATAGAGTGTGCAAATGAAACATCTCTCATGCCCCTCTTAATTTTGAGCCATAAGTGGTTTTCGCCCTTTTCCACAAATTCAATGCAACTCCTAAGTTCTGCTTTGATCCAAATCAATATGCCTCCCGATGCTCTGCCCTGGGTTACTCCTGGCAATTTATTGGAGGGGACCACCAGCTCTGTGTACCCAATGGGACAGCCAGTGTGTCCTTCTCCTCTACTCCAGGTTTCCTGTAAAAAGATAATATCTAGATTTTTAATCTCACCTAGGAACTCTGGGGTCTCACTCTTCATGCCAAGCATAGAAGAGTGTAGACCTTGGATATTCCAGGTTGAGATATATAAGGATTTCATGTTAAAATTGATTTTTTTTTCCCTCTGTGATGGGTTAGAATATGATAAATAGTAATATGTGTTTGTCGTGTCTAAATGGGGAAAAAAGAACATCTCAATTGTCTATAAATGCTGAGGATAATTGGTTACAAATTTTTCTAACAACTAGTCCTTATTTTTTCTGATCCATAATGCGGGAGTGGATGCTGATGATCGCCTGCATTATGTCTCTTAGTGGATTGTCTCTGCCAGTGGTATTGTGTATGCTCTGAGCACATCTCTCTCTGCCTGGTTGGGGGTGGTCCTGTTCCCCTGTAGTACATGAGTGGTGCAGTTCCGACATTGTTGTTGTGCGTGGGGATCCTCTCTGGTCCCTGTTGGTGTGGTGATGTTCTTTGTGGTAGTCCTGGTCTGTGTTCCGTTGGTCTTTGGTGATCGGGAGGGTTTTTTTTGGGGTCTGGGTGTGGACCCGGTTAAAAGCGACATCCTTCAGGTCCTTTGCAAAGACCGATATTTTGTTCCTGTGGATATGGACTTGGTCATAAAGACATTTCACATCGAGGGTGGGGTGTTGGGCCAGGTGCACGTTATGTTTTGATTCACAGTCTTTTGCTATGCTTGTATTTATCTCGTGGATTATTTTGTTGTTGAAGTCTCTTCTCGGCAATATTGTTGAAACCATGATTCTAGTGTTTGGGAAAGTGTCGCTTGCCTTCTTGATCATTGATCCTATCGATGTTGCTACCCCTTCCTGCTGGGCTCTTAGGTCATTTGTGCCGGTGTGTATTATTATGTGTTGGGGGGAGCCTAATTGGGTTTTTGTCAGCCATTCTAGGGCTTTGACTGTTGTTGGGCACCAGAGCTTTTCTACTTTGCGTCTAGGGAAGAGCCTTTTCTCCCATAGGTATTTCCCATTTGAGTCTATGAGTATTACTATGTCTGCCTTGTTGGTGTTTACTGGTTTGTGGCTTTCCTCTGGATTCCCCAGTTGTGTGTTGGACCAGTGTGGTCGTGTCTGGTGTGAGCGATCCTCTTGTGACTGGGTTTCAGTGTGCTGGTCGGTCTGTGTGGCTCCCCCTGTATTGTGGGTCTGCTGCTGTTGTTCATTGTGAGAGTGTAGCTGCCCAGTCTGGCTTTGTACTGTCTTGTCTCTAGCCCCTGGCTGCTGGGCTAATGCCGCTCTCTCTCCCCTGTATCTCTCTTTGTCTTTCTGCAGCTCTTTCACCTGCTTCTGAAGTAAGTTCAGCTCCCTCTTGTGTCTCTCCCTCTCTTCTTCTTGTTCCTGTTTTATTGCTGCTTGGTCGGATTTCATTTTAAGGAACTCATTTGTAAGTCTAACCAGATTTGTCTCCAGCTGTTTAAATTTCTCCTTTAGTTGAACCGGGCTGTGTGGTCTCTGGGTGTGTGTCTGGTCGGAGCTGGAGGGCTCACTCACTTCCTGGCTAGGCTGCTTTTCTCTTGGTGAGCTGGAGGTGGTAGGGGGAGAGTGTGTGCCTTTCTCTCTGATATTTCCGCTGGGGTTGGTCGAATCTACCATGAGGTTGTGGGGCCCCGGGGTGTGTGTTGGGTCGGAGCTGGACGGCTCATTCACTTCCTGGTCTGGTTGAATTACTCCAGGTGAGGGGGAATGGCTTTATCTATGGTAGTTACCCTGGGGCTGGTCTTTCTTTTCTCTCTCACTCTCTCTCTCTCTCTCACACTCCCAGTCTCTCTCTCACACTCCCAGTCTCTCTCTCTCTCTCTCACACTCCCAGTCTCTCTCTGTCACACACTCCCAGTCTCTCTCTCTCACTCACACACACTCACACTCTCTCTCTCTCTCTCTCTCTCACACACACTCCCACTCTCTCTCTCTCTCTCTCACACACTCCCACTCTCTCTCTCTCTCTCTCTCTCTCACACACACTCCCACTCTCTCTCTCTCTCTCTCTCTCTCACATTCCCAGTCTCTCTCTCTCTCACATTCCCAGTCTCTCCCTCTCTCACTCCCAATCTTTCTCTCTCTCTCTCTCTCTCTCTCACTCCGTCTCTCTCTCTCTCTCTCACACTCCCAGTCTCTCTCTCTCTATCCCAGTCTCTCTCTCACTCCCAGTCTCTCTCTCACACACACCCAGTCTCTCTCTCCCTCTCTCTCACTCCAAGTCTCTCTCTCTCACTCCCACTCTCTCTCTCTCTCACACTCCCTCTCTCTCTCTCTCTCACACTCCCTCTCTCTCTCTCTCTCTCACACTCCCAAGTCTCTCTCTCTCTCTCTCTCACTCCCAGTCTCTCTCTCTCTCTCACACTCCCAGTCTCTCTCTCACACACACTCCCAGTCTCTCCCTCTCTCTCACTCCCAGTCTCTCTCTCTCCCACTCTCTCTCTCTCTCTCTCACTCCCACTCTCTCCCTCTCTCTCTCTCACACCCCCTCTCTCTCTCTCACACTCTCTCTCTCTCTCTCACACACACAATTCACAATTCAAATCGCTTTATTGGCATGATAAGTTACATCTTATGTTGCCAAAGCATCAAAATACATTTATGGTTTACCACATAAACGCAGTTCTATTCATACAGTGTATAAACAGGTATATCCCTGAGTGTATAAATATACATTCGCATTGTTTATATATATTCTTTTCTTAGTTTACTGGTTGGCTCTCTGTTCATGGCAAGCTGTAACATAGCGTGCCGCCAGTGTTATACAGCTTCTCTCCTCTCCCAGTAGGAATGGGAGTTTTTGGTTGTCATTCAGATTTCTGAAATCAGGGCATATTTGTGAGAATTTTTGGTAGAAATTCTCCCTGATGCCCTGATATTTTCCACAAGCTGTGAGGAAGTGCATCTCTGTCTCCACCACTCCCTGACTGCAGTGAGAGCATATCCTGTCCTCTCTTGGCAGCCTGGTCTGCCTGTGTCTGCCTTTTTCGATCGCTAGGCTATGTTCGCTAAGTCTGTACCTTGTCAAGGTTCTTCTCAGTTTGTTATCCTTTACCATGGTCAGGTAATCAGCTATGTTGTATTGTCTGTTTAGGGCCAAGTAGCAATTGAGTTTGCTTTGGGTTTTTGTTGTTTCTGCCCAATATGTCAGATATTTTTCCTTTTGCTTAGCGACGATTGTGTTGGGTCGAATTCTTTGTGTTACCCTGTCACTGTCCTGGGGCTGGTTATTGTTAGTAGTTACTTCACTGAGTCCCAGGACCAGTTGACTGAGGGTATTCTTCTTTATGGTCAGCTCTTGGCATTTCAGGGCGTCGTAGTGATAGCATTGGGGGTTGCTCATTTGTAGGTGATTCCAAAATTTGGTGGCTCTTTTTTGGATAGTGATTATTAATGGGTATTGGCCTAGTTCCGCCCTGCATGCGTTGTTTACTGTTTTCCTTTGAGTCCGGAGGATACTTTTACAGAATTCCGCATGTAGGATCTCAATTGGGTGTTTGTCCCATTTTGCAAAATCTTGTTGTGTTAGTGGTCCCCAGACCTCACTGCCATAGAGTGCAATTGGTTCAATTACTGATTTGAAAATTTTGAGCCAAATGCTAATTGGGATTTCTATTTGGATTGATTTTTTGATGGCATAGAAAGCCCTTCTTGCTTTATCTTTCAGTTCATTCACAGCCAGTTTGAAGTTTCCTGTAGAACTGATTTTTAAGCCCAAGTATGTGTAGTGAGTGGTTTGTTCAATTTTGGTTGTTCCTACTGTGAAATTTATTGTGGGTCCATGTTGTTTGGATCTTTGCTGGAACACAAGGACTTTGGTTTTTTGGGGATTTATTGTCAGGGCCCAAGTCTGGCAGTACGACTCCAGCAGGTCCAGGTTCTGCTGTAGACCCTCCTTAGTTGGTGACAGCAGAACCAGGTCGTCGGCATAGAGGAGGAATTTAACCTTGGATTCATATAGGGTGAGGCCGGGTGCTGTAGATTGTTCAAGTAGTTTTGCCAATCCATTAATGTAAATATTAAAGAGTGTCGGTGAGATTGGCGAGCCCTGCGTCACCCCCCGCCCCTGTGGGAAGTATTTTGTTTGTTTGTCTCCAATTTTAACTGCACATTTATTGTTTGTATACATTGATTTAATTACATCATATGTTTTACCTCCTACCCCGCTTTCGATAAGTTTCAGGAATAAACCGTCATGCCAGATGGAGTCGAAAGCCTCCTGGAAATCTACAAAGCATGCGTAGATTTTGCTTTTGTTATGGTGAACGTGTTTGTCAATTAGGGTCTGTAGGGTGAAGATATGATCGGATGTTCTATAGTTTGGCAGGAATCCAATTTGGCTTTTACTCAAGACATTGTGCTCTTCAAGGAAGTTTATAAGTCTTGGTTTTATGATGCTACAGAATAGTTTTGGCCAAAGTTTAAATTCGAACCCGTTATTTAGTTTCGAAACAGAGAAACAGCAACCTGAGAGGAGAAATCAGCAGGCTGCTGCCAGTTCATTCACAGAAGATCGCTTGGAGACTGCCCGCGCATGCGCAGTCGCTGGTCTGGAGACAGGAATTCCCCAGTCTTCTGAAAAACAGGTTCGCGCAGGTGCAGTCGCGCGCCTGAGAGGAGAGGTTTCCCAACACTGGGTTCGCGCAGGCGCAGTTCCCCAGCCCATGACCCAAGCGACTCTTCTTCAGTTTTCCTGCTCAGGCGCAGTCGCGCACCTGAGGGGAGAGGCTTCCCAACACCGGGTGCGTGCAGGCGCAGTCGCGGACTTGGAACCCCCAGCGGCTCCTGTTCACTGTGAGGCCACGCGCGCAGGCGCAGTCGGCCGTTTAAAGGTCCCTGTTTCTCAGTCTATACACGCAGGCGCAGTAGCCTGCTTGGAAGACCCAGCGGTTCTTCCTACCCTTTGCGAAGAGATCAAACGCGCAGGCGCAGTTGCCTGCGGGATCACAGCGGCCCCTCTTTGGTTTCCCTGCGCAGGCGCAGTCGCCTGTTTGAAGACAGAGGCTTCGCAGCCACTGCCGAGGGACTCTGGGGAGGAGGTTTGCGCAGGCGTAGTCACCTGTTTAAAGGGACAAGCTTCCCAGCCCACTTCTAGAGTGATTCCCCCTATGGTGTGGGACTCTGGGGAGGAAGGGAGAGCAATTCCTCTTGCAGGGGAGCCGGTACCAGGTTTTGGACCTGGAGAGGAAGACTTTCAGCGATCAGCAGCGGGTGGTGAGGGGATACCTGCCCCCAGTACAGGAGTGGGTAGGCAAAAGGAGACAAACCCAGAGTACCGGCAGGCTGCTATGTGTATTATACAGTCTGGGCTGTTTGCACCAGGGGGAGAAGGTTCCCAGCCAGCTAGGGCTGTGACCCAGGCTCAGGGTCCATCAGCCAAAGTTTCCCCCACAGAGACGCCCCTCAGAAGGTCTCAGCAGTTCCGCAAGCCCAAGAAAAGGTGTTCACCAGGATACCTGCCACAAAGAGCAATCTCCCGCGCCTGGGAGGAAACAGATCACAGAGGTCCCCAATCAGCAGTCATAAGCTGCCAGGGCCAAGAAGCAGGAGACAGTCTAGCTTCGCTGCAGGCAGCAGTAATCTGTGACAGTGACACCAAAGATTAGCCTGGCCGTTCGGAGACGGGTGGCATTTGTATTATAGCTTTGTGTTAAGTAACCAATGTTTATAGCTTGCTTTTAAGGTGTTTAAATTTTAAGTTTAGAATTTTTATAACTAGTTTTGAGTTTAAAGTTTAAGGCCTAGAAATTGAGTGGGGTTAGCGCCCAATTAGCGGCACTGGAGGGCATTGCGCTGGAATTATAGCCGTTTCTGAAATTGACTTGGGCCTTACCATCGGCGTTAGCCGGTAGCGCTGCACCGGCACCGATGACGTCATCGGTGTGCGCAGCGTCCCGGTTGCCGTGGTAACCCGGCCCCAAGCCCAAATTCAGTTGCGCCCGCCTCGCCCGTGGCAGGCGCAACCAACGATTGTGGAAAGGGTTCTTACACGCCTTTGCGCCGGCGCATAAAGGTGGAGCGGCGGCCGGCCGCGTTCCCGGCGGCCGCCTGCCCACACCTCCCTTCCCGGACTCCTGCATCATCCCCCCCGCGGCCCTGATGTGTGTGTGCTGCGAGCCCGGCACTTCCCTGAGGTGCTGGGCTCAGATGTCGGGGGAATCCGCCGGTCAGTTGTCGGCTGCAGGCAGCTCCTCCTTAACAGAAGGAGGAGGCCTGCAGTTCCCCAGCCTGCCGCACCGCATCGGGTGCCGCAGCGGGGGATTAGCGCCGGAAAACCCAATTGAACGCCCGTTTTGAGGCGCTAAAACCCTCCTTTAGCGCCCACCGCCGTCTGGGCCCGGCGCAACCGAATTTTCGTCGGGCGCTGCCGCATTAACGCTGGCGCAAAATTTCTGGCGCTACAGCCCTGGCGAACCCACAACCCAATTTCTAGGCCTAAGTTTATAAGTGTGCCAAATGCTTGTATTTTGGTCAGAGGTCGAGGGACCCGACCATGTCTCCACCTAAGGCAGCAGGTCAGCGAGACACCTGGCTGCATGTCCTTGTAAGTTTTTTTACAGGAGAGTGGACCAAGAAGCAGCCCTGTTCACCCAGCCTGAGCTGGGCATCGAATGAAGATTTACAGAATGTTGGGGATCACCTCGCCACTGGACAAATCCAGGAGGAGACCCCGCAGCGACCTTCGGGAGAAACCGGACAGATGGCCCCAGCTGGCTGGGGCACGGCCCCCAACCCAGCACTTTCCTGACCGAAGTTCACTAGCGGGAGACCTCACTGTTGAGGAGTCATGGTGGGGAAGCGCGGGCGCCTTGTCAGATAGGGACGCGTTCCCTGGGAGTGGGTGGTGACGGCCCGGGAAAGATTGTAAAGGGGAGGGGGAGACCCAAGAGTTGTGTGGGTGCGTTCGGGGAAGGGAGGAACTCACCAGGGGCCCACGGAAAAAGTTAGAGTGTAAGTGTGGCTGGGGAGGATGAGTGGGTGGCCGGATCTGGGATCCAAGTTTGAGTGTGGGGCCAGTGAGAGCTGCCACACAGGCACTCATCATTTTCTGCAGCCAGTCGAGGGAAGGGACTGGGAGTTGCGATCCCATACTCCCCGGCCTCGGTCTGTGCCAAGGTAATTTTAAACATGAGGGGTACCCCGCCTCCACAAAGGGACAAGGGAACGGCTCGGGGCTGGTGGAGCAGACTGTTCTGTAAAATCCATTCTTCTGTTTTTAAAAGGTTTAAGACCATTCAAGGGGGGGTGGAAGGAACATTTACTGCCCGGGTGGGAGGAGCAATTACTCACTCAAATTTCGTGACCCATCGTTGGCACGTGATGGTCAGGGTTTATTTAAGCATGTTAAAAAAGATTTTTTTTTGTATTTTGTTACAGCTCCAAGCTGAGCAGAGGCGTAGGACCCTCTCCATGCTTGGGATCATTTTGTGACAACTCCAAGCTGAGCAGAGGCATAGGACCCTCTCCGTGCTGGGGATCATTTTTGATTACATTGTATAACCAAGATTGCAACATTTTGTAATATGTTATAATGTAACAAGTGATGCAGGGGTATGAGACCCCTTATTGTAAATTGATGTATCTGTAGATGCCTACCGCACCACGGTTTTTTTCCCTCAAGTTTGAGGGGAATAGACGGGTCAGGGGATCAGTGGTAGGTAGCTATAGGTAAATACAGGGGATGGTTGTTTGTCGGGGGTCAGAAAGTTTTGCTCACTCATGCAAGTTGGAAGTATCCAAAGGGAGGAATGTAGGGGTTCACAAAATCCCTCAGCCCTAAAGATACTGGAGATATTAATCCACATCGTGGATGGAGACTCTGCGTGACTTTAAACTGTCTCTGGGTTGGACAATGTTTTAAAACGTGCCCAGAACCGCAAAAGGCTGGGTTGAGATGGGCAGCACGTGGACAACACCGGAATCAAGGAACTTCGTAGAAAAATTCACACACTTTAAGACAGCACATTTTATTAAAAAATGTACTCTTGAGTTTTGAACTGTGTAAATTGCAAAGGGGTTTTAAAAAATGGCCGTCAGAAAAGCATGGCAGGGACAATGGGGCTTGGAAAGCAGCTCGTGGATGTCTGTGAAAGTGGGAGGATCAAGCAGTGGCAGTCAGATTCTGTCAATCAAAACCAGGGAGTTTCCCTTCCCTACAGAGGCAATGTTTGTTTACAGGAAACTGCAGGATGTTGACATAAGGGATTAATCCACTTGAGACTGCAGTTTCAGTGACCACAGGACAAAGGGGCTTCTGTTTACATAGTAATCCAACTCCATTCAAAACCCCTTACACACAATGAGACACACCGAAACTACAGAAAGGACTTTGATAGGGAACAGTTTAGAAGGAATGGGTTTTTGAATCACCCATTACTCCCTTTTGTTAGCCCAGAAACTCCGGAAGTGGGTGGGAACATTTCGGCCCCAGAACGAAGACACATTCAAACCACTCCAAGCCCATTTGAGTCACCCAATCATGGCCTTTCTCTTGTGTATTCGAACTTTTTGGCACGAATTTGCACACAAACCCTTTCAGCACCAAACAGCAGGAGCTCGCAGGATATAAAGATAACTCCTGAGAAGCTATCTCTCTCTCTTTCTCCTTGGACCGCAGGTGAGCTCTTCTCTCTCTTTTGGGACCACAGGTGAGCAGGTTTCT
Source organism: Somniosus microcephalus (assembly GCF_052327205.1). Lineage (NCBI taxonomy): Eukaryota > Metazoa > Chordata > Chondrichthyes > Squaliformes > Somniosidae > Somniosus > Somniosus microcephalus. Next base: position 239,359,073 of record NC_140991.1, on the reverse strand, counting down.
GACCCCTCAGCAAGGCAATCTAGTAAGGAGTTAGAAGGTGGTAATTTAAGGGAAATTGCTAAGATTGTAAGACTTACATTGTAGCCATTTATCCCTCATTTTTGCCGTCTGCCTTCCCCTGTTAAGCAATTTTACTTTGATCGTGTGGTGTAGTTTTCTTTAGTTAATAATGTTTGATTTTCTCACATCCAGACCATTTTGTCCATTTTAATATATCATTAATTATAAGTTCCTCCAGTCAGAACTGGAAGGTGGGGTTTAGCGATTCGAAACTGCTGTTTGGAAATTGGTTTACAGTGCACTGCAAAAGCTGTCTGACCAGGTAAATTACCGTAAACCAGGTAAAAGATTGTGATTGGTCACAGTGCAGGCAAAGGCTGCTGACCAGGTAAATTACCGTAAGCCAGGTAAAAGATGCCCCCTACAAATACTATCTTTAACTTCTCTTGTTAGCCACGGTTGGACCACTTTTCCGGTGTGGTTTTTGTGCCTGAAAGGAACGTATATTTGTTGTAAATTATATATTTTAGGGGAAACATTTGGTTGTTTAGCGCCTCCGGGGGGCGCTAGGAACTTAGCACCCAAGCGTGGCGAGTTTAGCGCCACTCGCGAAATTGACGTCGTTATGCGGCGGCGCTAAACACTACCGCCACGATCTCCTGCGCCCGCAGATCATGATGTCAGTCACGCGTGCAATGCCCCAGTAGCGCCCAGGACCAGATATTGAGTGGCGCCCCCTGCCTTAGCGCCTGCCGCTAGGAATGACAGGTGGAGGGGAATGTTTCCAAGTTGGGAAGGGGCTGCGGGAGTGATATTTAAAGGTGGGCGCTTCCTGCCATTTCATGACGGCAGCATTTTTGATACATGGAGGTTGAGAGGGAGAGGCGTCTGGAAAGATTTAACATTGTCCTAAGAAGTTTTGGTCCTCAGCGCCACTTTTGAGGTTCCTAAGGGACGAGCTCTTTCCCTGGGCCTATCCATTAGGGCATCCAACACAATTGCTTTAGAGGTCTCTCCAGGCCGAGATTCAAGGCCGCAATGAGCAAGGTGTGGCTTACCAACAAGATGGCCCCTCCTCTTTAAGAACTGTAAGTCGCCAGTCTGTCTGGCTTCCATGGTAACTGACATCGCCTGAGCTTCGGTAGCGTTCTGAGGTAGCGCCTCGCTCCCCGACGTTAGCGCCTTAAGAGAGGTGTGTAGCACCTGATTTAGCGCTCAAATCACCTCCAGGGGCGATAGAGGCAAATTTATGCAGTCGGAGGCGATAATTAGCGCTGGGCGCTTAAAATATTTGCGTCCAGCCGCTATTAGCGCCCCAAAATGGGCGATAATGTATTTTTCCCCCTAATTCTTTAAATGCTAGCCATTGCTCGTCCACTGTCATACCTTGTAATGTAGTTTCCCAATCTACCTTAGCCAACTTGCCCCGCATACCTACGTAGTTTGCTTTGTTTAGATTTAAGACCCTAGGTTCGGATTTAACTAAGTCACTTTCAAACTCAGTATAAAATTCTATCATATTATGATCACTGTTCCCTAAAGGCCCCTTTACAACAAGGTTATTAATTAACCCTGCCTCTTCAAAAAATTCAATGAGGTTGGTCAAGCAAGACCTTTCCTTTTGAAATCCATGCAGACTATGCAGTGTTATATTTTTGGTTTCTAGATGTTCTTCTATTTTCTCCTTTAGTAGAGATTCCACTACTTTTCCTACCACCGCTGTTAAGCTGATTGGTCTCTAGTTCCCTGGACATGTCCTATCTCCCTTCTTAAATATAGGTATTATAGAAACGTAGAAGATAGGAGCAGGAGTAGGCCAGTCAGTCCCTCGAGCCTGCTCCGCCATTCAATGCGATCATGGCTGATCATCCAAATTCAGTGCCCTGTCCCTGCTTTCTCCCCATATCCCTTGATCCCTTTAGCCTTAAGAAATATATCCAACTCCTTCTTGAATATATTTAATCAATTGGCCTCTACTGCCTTCTGTGGTAGAGAATTCCACAGGTTCACCACTCTCTGGGTGAAGAAATTCCTCCTCATCTCTGTCCTAAATGGCTTACCCCTTATCCTTAGACTGTGACCCCTGGTTCTGGACTCCCCGTTATGTTAGCTATCCGCTAGTCCGCTGGCACTACACCTTTTTCTAATGAATTATTAAGTACGTGTAATAGTGCCTCTGCTATCTCTTCCCTAGATTCTTTTAAAATGTGCGGATATAATCCGTTCTGACCAGGGCTTTTATCCTCTTTGAGTTTGATTAGTTTATTTTATATTTCTGCTCTTTTTATTTTAAATGTGGTTACCTCATTTCTATTCTCATCATCCGACGTCATGTCCACCTGATCTATATCGCTGGTAAATACTGAAGCAAAGTAATTATTTAATATTTCTATCATTTTGCTATTGCTGCCTGTGATTTTATTCTGTCCATCCCTTAGTGGCTCTATTCCCATCCTGACTCTTTTTTTAATTTATGTACCTATAGAATATTTTACTATTTTGTTTTATGTTCCTTGATAATTTAATTTCAGTTCCTCTTTGCCTTCCGAATTGTTTTTATGACTTCTCTCGTAATCTCTTTGTATTCTCCCTCATCATGCTCTCCCCTCCTGTCCATGTACTTGGTGTATGCCTCTTTCCTTACCCTCAATTTTTACCTTATGTCTTTATTCATCCATGGTGTCTCATTATTGTTTAGCTTGTTCTTGTTTTTTAGCAGAATATATTTTTCCTGGACTCTGTTGAACACCGTTTTAAATGTTTCCCGTTGCTGTTCTACATCATTGTATGCCAATATTGTTGTCCATTTTATTTTCCCAAGTTCTATACTCAGCCCCAGAAAATTGGCTTCACTCCTTCCTGTCCCAGGACTGCCAGTGTTCTATGAAAAGGAACCCCTCTTTCCCACACCAGCCCTTTAGCCATGTGTTAATTCTCCTGATCTGATTGTTTCTATGCCAATTTGCACGTTGCTCGGGCAATAATCCAGATATTACCCTTGAGGTCCTGCTTTTTAATTTAGCTCCTAACTCCTGATACTCCCTCAGCAGGGCCTCCTTCCTGTTCCTACTGAAGTCATTTCTTCTGACATGGACTACGACAACTGGATTTTCCCTTTCCAAATTCCTCTCCAACCGCCACAACATATCCCTTACCCTGGCACCGAGTAGGCAACACACCCTTTGGGTCTCTCATTTGTGGCTGCAAAGGATGCTATCTATCCCCCTAATTATAGAATTCCCTATCATTACCACATTTGTATTCTGTTCAATTAAATTTGGATTTCTTCTAATGCACTAACCAATAGACAAGCCCGGGGCTGATGATGATGGGCACAAAATCATTAAAAGGACAATGAACCCATGCGTATTTTCCTGTGAAGATGGCAAATGATCTCATTTAACTGTGGAGATTGACAGATGAAGATAAGTGTATATCATCTCACACCCAGTAGTCAAAAATGGTCCCAGGACTTGTGGAAGCAGCATAAATACAAATGACAATGGTAAGTTAAAAAGGGACACACCACTCGGAGCAGGGAGGAGCAGCGAGGAGGAGCCCGGCTTAAAAACCGGCGACCAGCAAGGCCCGAGACCACTCGGAGCAGGGAGGAGCAGCGAGGAGGAGCCCGGCTTAAAAACCGGCGACCAGCGAGGCCCGAGACCACTTGGAGCAGGGAGGAGCAGCGAGGAGGAGCCCGGCTTAAAAACCGGCGACCAGCGAGGCACACCAACTCAGCAGCGGGGAGAGAGGTAAAAAGTAATCAGTGTGACGTCACCAGGGAGCAGGTAAGTGATTGGTTGGTGAGTATTTCTCTTTTTTAAACTTTAACTCTGTAGTTTATAGTTACTAGGGTCTTTTCTGGTATAGCAGGGACTGTTGGTAGACTATACAAGCGCCTTAGAGATATCTTTAATTGGTGATAGTAAATTAATTTAAAGTAATTAAAGGGAAGGTCATGCCAGGAGAGCCCAGCCCCGTGATATGCTCCTCTTGCTCGATGTGGGAATTCAGGGACACTGCCGGTGCCCCTGATGACCACGTGTGCCAGAGATGCATCCATCTGCAGCTACTAGCAGACCGCATTGAGGCACTGGAGCTGCGGGTGGATGGGTTGTTGAGCATTCACGATGCTGAGAGGGTCGTGGATAATACGTTTTGTGAGTTGGTCACACCGCAGGGTAGGGCTGCACAGGAAGAAAGGAAATGGGTGACCACCAGGTGGAGCAATAGAAGCAGGCAGGTAGTGCAGGAGACCCCTGTGACCATTCCCATCTCAAACAAGTATACCGCTTTGGATACTGTTGAGGGGGATGACTCACCAGGGGAAGGCAGCAGCAGCCAACTTCCTGGCACTGGGGGTGCTCCTGCTGCCCAGGAAGGGAGGAAAAAGAGTGGGAGAGCAATAGTGGTAGGGGATTCTATAGTAAGGGGAACAGATAGGCGTTTCTGTGGCCATAGACGTGAATCCAGGATGGTTTGTTGCCTCCCTGGTGCCAGGGTCAAGGATGTCACTGAGCGGCTGCAGGGCATTCTGGAGGGGGGAGGGTGAACAGCCAGAGGTCGTGGTCCACATTGGTTCCAACGACATAGGTAAAAAGAGGGATGAGGTCCTGCAGCAAGAATTTAGGGAGCTAGGTGGAAGATTAAAGAGCAGGACCTCAAAGGTTGTAATCTCTGGATTACTCCCGGTGCCACGTGCTAGTGAGTATAGGAATAGGAAGATAGAACAGATGAATGCGTGGCTAAAGGGATGGTGCAGGAGGGAGGGCTTTAGTTTCCTGGATCACTGGGTCTGCTTCTGGCAAAGGTGGGACTTGTACAAGTTGGACGGTTTACACCTGGACCAGAGGGGGACCAATATCCTTGCGGGAAGGTTTGCTAGCACTGTTGGGGGGGGTTTAAACTAACTTGGCAGGGGGATGGGATACACAATGGAACTGTAGTAGGGGGTGATTTACAGCCAAATACGGAGGAAAAAACAAGTCAGCTGGGAAGGCAGAGCAAATATATGAAGGCAAAAGGGAATATGGCAAGGCTGGAAGGCATTTATTTTAATGCAAGGAGTCTTGCAAATAAGGTGGATGAACTGAAGTTGTTGCTGAACACATGGGAGTACGATATTGTTGCTATCACGGAGACATGGTTGAGGGAGGGTCAGGACTGGCAGCTCAATATTCCGGGGTATAGAATCTTCAGGCGAGACAGAGGGGGGTGTAAAAGGGGAGGGGGTGTTGCAATATTAATTAAGGAATCAATTACTGCTGTAAGGAGGGATGATATATTAGCGGGTTCCTCAATGAGGCCATATGGGTAGAACTTAAAAACAAAAAGGGGGCAAGCACTTTGCTGGGAGTGTACTATAGGCCCCCGAACAGTCAGGGGGAGATAGAGGAACAGATATGTAGGCAAATCTCAGAGAAGTGCGAAAATAATTGGGTAATAATAGTGGGGGATTTCAACTTCCCCAATATTAATTGGGATAGTCAGAGTGTGAAAGGCTTAGAGGGTGCAGAATTCTTAAAGTGCATCCAGGAGAGCTTTTTGAGCCAACATGTAGAAAGTCCTACAAGAGAGGGGGCGGTACTGGACCTAATTCTAGGGAATGTAGCCGGGCAAGTGGTGGAAGTGTCAGTAGGAGAGCATTTTGGCGACAGTGACCATAATTCGGTGAGATTTAAGGTGGTCATGGAAAAAGACAAAGACGGCCTGGAAATAAGGGTTCTAAATTGGGGAAAGGCCGATTTTAATATGATAAGGCAGGATCTGGCCAAAGTGGACTGGGAGCAGCTACTTATAGGAAAATCCACATCAAAGCAGTGGGAGACTTTCAGAAGGGAAATAGAGAGAGTACAACGCCAACATGTTCCCGTAAAGGTCAAGGGTGGGACCAACAAGCAAAGGGAACCTTGGATGACAAGGGATATACAAAAATGCATTAGGAAAAAAAGGGGGGCTTTTGGCAGTTAAAAAAGACTAAAGACGGAGGAAGCCCGAGAGGAGTATAAAAAGTGCAGGGGCATACTTAAAAAAGAAATTAGGAGGGCGAGGAGGGGCCATGAAATAACACTGGCGAGCAAAATAAAGGAAAATCCTAAGATGTTTTATAAGTATATTAAGGGCAAGAGGATAACCAGGGAAAGGCCCATTAGGGACCAAAGTGGCAATCTGTGTGTAGAGCCAGATGATGTAGGCGGGGTTTTAAATGAATTTTTTGCATCTGTGTTCACTATGGAGAAAGACGATGTAGACATAGAAATCGGGCAAGGGGACTGTGACATACTTGAACATATTAGCATCGAGAGGGAGGAGGTACTAGCGGTTTTAGCAGGCCAAAAAGTGGATAAATCCCCAGGCCCGGACGAGATGTATCCCAGGCTGTTGTGTGAGGCAAAGGAGGAGATTGCAGGGGCTCTGACATAAATTTTCAGAACCTCTCTGGCCACAGGGGATGTACCAGAGGACTGGAGAACAGCTAACGTAGTACCATTATTCAAGAAGGGTGGCAGGGATAAACCAGGGAATTACAGGCCAGTGAGCCTAACATCTGTGGTAGGGAAATTATTGGAAAAAATTCTGAGGGACAAAATTAGTCTCCACTTGGAGAGGCAAGGATTAATCGGGGATAGTCAGCATGGCTTTGTCAAGGGTAAATCATGTCTGACCAATCTGATTGAATTTTTCGAGGGGGTGACTAGGTGTGTGGATGAGGGAAATGCTGTGGATGTGGTTTACATGGATTTCAGTAAAGCTTTTGACAAAGTCCCGCATAGGAGACTGGTCAAGAAGGTAAGAGCCCATGGGATCCAGGGTGCCTTGGCGCGTTGGATCTTAAACTGGCTGAGTGGCAGGAGGCAGAGGGTGATGGTCGAAGGTTGCTTTTGTGACTGGAAGCCTGTGTCCAGTGGGGTACCTCAGGGATCGGTGCTGGGACCCTTGCTGTTTGTGATCTACATAAATGATTTGGATGAGAATGTAAAAAGTATGATCAGTAAGTTCGCGGATGACACGAAAATTGGTGGGGTGGTAAATTGCGAGGAGGAAAGCCTCAGGCTACAGGACGATATAAACGGGTTGGTCAGATGGGCGGAAAAGTGGCAAATGGAATTTAACCCTGAAAAGTGCGAGGTGATGCATTTTGGATGGACAAATAAGGCAAGGGAATACACAATGAGTGGTAGGACCCTAGGAAGTACAGAGGGTCAGAGGGACCTTGGTGTACATGTACATAGATCCCTGAAGGCAGCGGAACAGGTAGATAAGGTGGTTAAAAAGGCATATGGGATACTTGCCTTCATTAGCAGAGGCATAGAATATAAGAGCAGGGAGGCTATGATGGAGCTGTACAAAACGCTGGTGAGGCCACAGCTGGAGTACTGTGTGCAGTTCTGGTCGCCTCACTATAGGAAGGATGTGATTGCTTTGGAGAGGGTGCAGAGAAGATTCACCAGGATGTTACCTGGGATGGAGCGCCTCAACTATGAAGAAAGACTAAACAGGCTGGGGTTGTTTTCCTTGGAGCAAAGAAGGCTGAGGGGGGACCTGATTGAGGTGTACAAAATGATGAGGGGCATAGATAGGGTAGATAAAGAGGAACTTTTCCCCTTAGTAGGGGGGTCACTTACAAGGAGGCATAGATTCAAGGTAAGGGGCAGGAGGTTTGGAGGGGATTTGAGGAGGAACTTTTTCACCCAGAGGGTGGTTGGAATCTGGAACTCACTGCCTGAAAGGGTGGTAGAGGCAGGAACCCTCATAACATTCAAGAAGCATTTGGATGAGCACTTGAAATGCCATAGCATACAAGGCTATGGACCAAATGCTGGAAAATGGGATTAGACTGGACAGGGATTGATGGTCAGCGCAGACACGATGGGCCGAAGGGCCTCTTTCTGTGCTGTATAACTCTATGACTATGACAAAGGAGGTTGCATCATGGAGTAACAGAATGTGTTCCTAAACTCATTTGCAAACTTGCTTCCTTGTTTGACCCCAAGCAATGTTTCTGACCCTATATCTTCTCAACCATAAAGAGAAACTGTTTCCAATGGCTGAAGGGTCGATAACCAGAGGGCAAAGATTTAATGTGATGGCAAAAGAACCAGAGCCGACATGAGGAAAAACTTTTTTACACAACGAGTGGTTAGGATTTGGAATGCACTGCTCGATAGGGTGGTGGATTACAGATTCAATAGTAGCCTTCAAAAGGGAATTGGACAAATATTTGAAGAAGAAATTGAAGTGATATAAGAGCGAGGGAGCGGGACTAACTGGATTGCTCTTCGAAAGAGCTGCCGCAGTCTCGATGGGCCGAATGGCCTCCTTCTGTGCTGTACTATTCTATAATTCTATGAAGGCCACCTACTTCCACCTCCGTAACATTGCCTGCCTCCACTCCTTCCTTAGCCAGTCTGCTGCTAAAACCGTCATTCGCACCTTTATCACCTGCAGCTTCAATCACTCTACTGCTTCTCTAGCCAGCTTCCCATCCTTCAGCCTATGTAAACCCCAGTTCACCCAAAACTTTGCTGCCCATATCCTATCGCCTACCAAATCCTGCTCATCCATCAATCCCTTTCTCGCTGACCTACATGGGATAACAGTCCCCAGACAGCTCAAAATTAAAATTCTCACCCCCATGTTTAAATTCTCCTATGGCCTCACTGCTCCCTTTGTCTGTAACTTTCTTCAGCCCTAAAACCCATCGTGGGTTGGAAAGGAATTCCCCATATTCTTTTTCCCTTAATTGGTCTAGGGTTTTTTTATCTGTTTATTTTTGCTTCTCCCAGAGGATTACAGGAGTTGTGGGAGGGAATACTGGGTCATGATGCTTAATTACATTGTGACTGTTTGGGACAGGCTCCATGGACCAGCTGGTTTTTTCCTGTCCATCTTATTGTACTTTTGTATGCAAGCCCCCACCAAACTCTCTGCTCCTCTGACTCCAACCTCTTGGGCTTTCCTTCCCATTGCGTCACCATTAAAGGCCATGTCATCAGCCACCTAGGCCACAGTATCTGGAGTCCCCTCACAGAATCACAGAAACCCCACAGTGCAGATAGAGGCCATTTCGGCCCATCGAGCCTGCACCGACACATATCCCACCCGATCCCCGTAACCCCTACACCAACACACATCCCACCCTATCCCCGTAACCCCACGTATTTAATCCCTCTAACACTAAGGGTCTCCACCTCTCTCTCCTCTAAGACCTTTCTTAAAACCTACATGCTTGACCAAGCATTTTGGGCACCCCTCTTAATCTCTCCTTCGTTAGCTTGGCATTGTTTTTTCCCTATGGCTCTGTGAAGCGCGCTGGGATGTTTATCTTGGTAAACAGTGCTGTATGAATTCAAATTGTTGGTGCTGTTGGAACAGGTCCCTTTGGATTATTGTTCATATTACATGGCAAAAAACATAAAAGACAAAAGCATCCTCTATTTGTCCTTTATATAATATACTATATATTTAACTTAAACATATAAAATTGTTTGCGACTGTATAAATATTTTATTTAGGTTAGCTACAACATCCGAGAACATCTGGTCAAAACTGAAGGCCGAGCTAGCTACTACACGTACAGCATACTGCAGTATGAATGTAGCCCAATAATTCATATATATCCAATTAAAAAAAAGTCACTTAATTGAATTAGTTCAGGAACAAATTCTTGATTAAAAGTAATAGTCCAGATCAAACTACTAACTAATCTTGCTACTAAAAAAGTAGACATACACTGTATATAACATTGCACATTAGATTTCCCTTAGCAAGAAAATGCTGTGAAAATATGGATTAACAATGGGAAGTGTCACTGTAGTCCTTGAGGAAGGCTGCCAGCAGCATTCCAATTATTCACCCCCATTAATCTCAGGACAAGGTATTATTTTAGTGCACAAAAATAGTTAACACTTTTAGCTAGAAGATGCTCCATGTGTCATCTTTATTCCTCAGGCAAAGTCACAGTGAGTACATGATTGCCTGTAGGACAAATGTAACACAGAGAGAATCTTTTAGCCACTTATCACTCCAGCAGTTTAATATTTAAAGGTGCTCTCCCTCCAACCTCAGTCCTCTTCATTCCAGCACTCGTTGTTTAAAGCAGCCCTTTAATAGCAAGATGAGTTTTTACTGTAAGGCACTTTTCTGCTTAAAGGCAGTGCATGTTAAGGCATAAAGTATTAGCACGGATTAAGGTTTGGAGGCCTGAGGAAATATGACAAAAATATAATACTCTTTTGGAATAGTAAAGTCCTTGTTGAAGATCCCAGTATTTCTCATGGTAGCAGGCTGAAAGCTTGTTGACCTTAAACAGCATTTGCTATTCCGCTCCACCACTATGGCTTGTATCGAGCACCTTCAACGATAAAGTCTGTGAATGAAGGTCCACAGGCATAGGAGTGGGGAAACAATTCATAGCAGGAATGTCATTGGTAGAATTGATTTCACCTGCTGCTGCACTGACTGTCCCGATTGCTTGCTGAACATGAGGTACTGTAACGCTTTTTTACAATCATGCTGATATAAGCTTTCATGAGTTTGGCAAGGTCCACCACCTGTGCAACAAAAAAAAATGCAATTAAAAACCTGCTGAAGGCACAGATATAAAACTGGATTTTCTACAGAACTCTATTTTTACAGACATTATTTAAGGAGATATTTCTAGCTCCCCATGACTCCGTTTGTAAAGTCAGTAAGTACAGTCTTACTCTAAAGGTTCAAGGTTGGAGTCCCCAATCTGTGATGCAAATAATGAGGGCACTACAATTGGCATCAAAGTCTTTGGTTGGAAGGGGAATATTTAGGGACCCACTGCCGATCAGTGACCCCTGCTGGAAATACAATGTATAGATGTTGGGCGAGGATCTGTGACTTCTGGGGGGAAAAATTCGGTTGCTTTGCGCCTCCCGTTAGCGTCCTCTTGGGTGCTAATGGGGTGCAAAGCAACTAGCGCCCGGGTGCGACGCTGCCAACGCCTCCCGCAAAATTCAGTGGGAGGTTAGCGGCGGCGTTAACCGTTAACGTCCCGTGGCGTTACGCCCCGGCCGCAATCTTCGGTAGCGCCCCCCGTCGTACTGCCAGACGCTATGTCCAACGGGGTCAGGGGGGCCTACCTGTGGCCGGGGCGGCACTATTTAAAGGCGAAGTGCTGGGTGGCCATTTTTGTTGCTGGCCGCCTGCCAGCACCTGCCTCCGCTGACGTCCCCGGCCTCCTGACCCCCCCCCGCTTCCCTCTTGGGGCGCTACCACTCAATTTAGGCCGCGGGGGCGCTAATTTTTCCAGGGCGCTACCCACTAAGCCACTGGAAGCCTAAACTTAGACTCGTAATTTGTGAAGTGAAAGCATTCACTGCTGGCCCCGACGTACGCTCTGCACAAGGATGTCGCAATCCCTGTGTCGAGAACTTCGGTTTTTCTGACCTTGAATTCAATTCAACGGAACTTAATGGGGATCCCCTTGTGCGAGCTGCTATGACATCAACAGACTGTCTAAGCAGCCAATCAAAAGGCAGAATTCTCACAGACTGCGAACAAGGAAGTGGGTAAGCCCTTAAAATTCTAACTTCTTAAAATAATTAGAAAGAGCAAAAGAAAGATTGGGGTTCTCACATGGGGAAAAGGCAAACCTAAAATAAAGATGCACAAAAGTTAATTTTTTTGAAAAGTTTCTTAAAAATGTTAATTATTAAAATGGAAAAATTTCACACTGCAACAAATTAAAATTAGTTTTCCAGGCCCTTAACATTTGTTTAGCAGTCAATATGCTGTTAAAACCCCAGTTACACCTAATCCCTTTAGGTCTAACTATTAGTGGGGAATTTAACATCATACTTACTGCTGAAGAGCTGAAGTTTCCCTCAGTTTCAATGATTTACAAGATTTCACTGATTGTCGGCTCTGTTGAGGGGTGGGCGTGGTGCATAACGCAGCCAGTTTCGGAGCTGACATTGACAGACCCAAATCCTGAAGTTGCGGTCAGTTTCAAAGGCGGTATGACGGTGTACGCTGAGAGTATGCCGTCATACCAACCGCAAATTCAGGGTCATAGTTCTTAATGTCAGAACAAAACTGTCTTCCCTCCACCACATTGACACACACTTAGTTTTGATGAAATTTGTCTTAAAAACCTAGATTCACATGTATAAATTTTCACTTAAATTTTCAAGTTTAATGTTTATATTAGTACAATATACTCCACTTATAATAGACATAGTTGACTGAACAAAAGCGAATCCTCCCACCCCCACCCAACCAAATGAATTAAAAGCATAGAATAATAGAATCTTACTGCACAGAAGGGAGGCCACTCGGCCCGTTGTGCTCTGTGAAAGACCTGTCCAATTCAGTCCCACAGCCAAGCTTTTCCCCCATAACCCTGCAAATTAATTATCTTCAAATACATGTCCAATTGTCTTTTGAAAGTTCCTATGGAATCTGATTCCACCACCCTTTCAGGTAGTGTGTTCCAGATCTTAATAACCCTCTGTGTGAAAACTATTCTCATTTCCCCTCTAGTTCTTTTGCAAATTATTTCAAATCTAATGACCTGTGATTACCGACCCACTGCCAGAGGATACAGTTTTTCCCCACTTGCTCTATCAAAACTCCTCATAATTTTGAACACCTTTATTAGGTCACCCCTTAACCTTCGCTGCTCTAAAGAGAACCATCCCAGCTTCTCCAATCTCTCCACATAACTGAAATCCCTCATAGATACATAGATACATAGAAGATAGGAGCAGGAGTAGGCCATTCGGCCCTTCGTGCCTGCTCCGCCATTTAATGAGATCATGGCTGATCCTTTAATTCAGTATCCCGTCCCCGCCTTCTCTCCGTAACCCTTAACCCCTTTTGCCCGTAGAAATATATCTAATTCCCTCTTAAATATATTTAATGAGCTGGCATACACTGCCCTCTGTGGCAATGAGTTCCACAGGTTCACCACTCTCTGAGTGAAGAAATTCCCCCTCATCTCTGTCCTAAATGGTTTAGCCCTTATCCTTAAATTATGTCCTCTAGTTCTGTTCTCACCCGCCAAGGGAAACATTCCTTCTGCATCCAGTCTGTCTAGACCTGTCAGAATTTTATACACTTCTATGAGGTCCCCTCTCAATCTTCTAAACTCCAGTGTGTACATCCCTAAACTACATAGTCTCTCCTCATAGGTCATTCCCGCCATTCCTGGTATCAGCCTGGTGAATCGCCGCTGCACCCCCTCCATGGCAAGAACATCCTTCCTCAGATGAGGCGACCAAAACTGTACACAGTACTCGAGGTGTGGTCTCACCAGTGCCCTGTACAGCTGCAGCAAGGTATCCCTGTTCCTGTATTCTAACCCTTTTGCTATGAAGGCCAGCATACCGTTTGCCTTCTTGACCGCCTGTTGCACCTGCATGCTCGCCTTCAGTGACTGGTGTACAAGAACACCCAGGTCTCTCTGTACTTCCCCCTCTCCCAATCTATTGCCATTTAAATAATAATTTGCCCTCCCGTTCCTGCACCCAAGGTGGATAACTTCGCACTTGTCCACATTATAGTGCATCTGCCATTTATCCGCCCAATCGCCCAGTCTGTCCAAATCGCTCTGGAGCTTCCTGGTCTCTTCCTCTGAGCCCACCCCCCCTCCTAGTTTAGTGTCGTCTGCAAATTTGGAAATGCTGCATCCGACTCCCTGATCCAGGTCATTAATGTAAATTGTGAACAGCTGGGGGCCCAGGACAGATCCCTGTGGTACCCCACTTGTTACTGCCTGCCATTCAGAAAATGAGCCGTTTATTCCAACTCTCTGTTTTCTATCTGACAGCCAGTTCCCTATCCACGCCAAAACTTTCCCCTTTATCCCATGAGCCTCAATTTTCCATGCTAATCTTTTATGTGGGACCTTATCGAAGGCCTTTTGGAAGTCCAGGTACACCACATCTACTGGCTCTCCCCCATCTATTCTACCAGTTACTCCCTCAAAAAATTCCAATAGATTAGTCAAGCACGATTTACCCTTTGTAAATCCATGTTGACTCTGTCCTATCCTGTCCCCATTTGCTAAGTGCTCCGCTATTTCATCCTTAATGATGGACTCCAGCATTTTGCCCACAACTGATGTAAGGCTTACAGGTCTGTAATTACCTGCTTTTTCCCTACCCCCCTTTTTGAATAGTGGGGTAACGTTAGCTACCCTCCAATCCATCGGCACTGTTCCCGAGTCTAATGAATTCTGAAAAATCATCCTTAGTGCATCCGCTATCTCTAGGGCCACCTCCTTCAGTACCCTAGGATGCATGTTATCAGGCCCTGGGGATTTGTCCACCTTCAATCCCTTTAGCTTCCTTAACACCATATCCTTAGAGATATTGATTTGCGTCAGTTCCTCCTTTGCCAATGTCCCTATTTTTCCCGATATCCCAGGGAGGTTTTTTGTGTCTTCCTTCGTAAAGACTGACCCAAAGTATGCATTTAGTTGATCTGCCATTTCCTTATTTCCCATTATATATTCCCCCGTATCTGACTGCAATGGACCAACTTTGGTTTTCACCAGTCTTTTCCTTTTGATATACTTATAAAAGCTTTTGGAGTTAGTTTTTATATTTTCCGCCAGCTTGTTTTCGTAAGCTATTTTGCCCCTCTTGATTATGCCCTTTGCCCTCCTTTGCTCTATCTTAAACTGTTCCCAATCTTCCGCTCTGGCGCTTTTTTTGGCTATTTTATACGCCCTATCTTTGGATTTTATGCTGTCTCTAATTTCCCCTGTTATCCACGGTTGAGTCACCTTTTTAGATTTCCTTTTATGCCAGATTGGTATAAACAATTTTTGCAATTTTGTCATTCTATCTTTAAATGTTTGCCATTGTTTATCTACCTCCAGTCCTCCCAGGAACGTTGTCCAATCAGACCTACTCAGTTCCCGTCTCATGGCATCATAATTCCCCTTGTTTAAATTCAGGACCTTAGTCTCTGAGTCAATTTCTTCGCTCTCCATTTCGAGTGAGAAATCGATCATGTTATGATCGCTCTGACCCAAGGGTCCCCGTACAACAAGATTACTGATTAGTCCCTTCTCATTGCACAGTACCCAGTCCAATATAGCCTGTTCCCGAGTTGGTTCCTCGACATATTGATCCAGATAACCATCCCTCAAACACTCAAGGAATTCCTCCTCCTCATTATTTTTACTGATTAGGCTAGTCCAATCTATATGTAAGTTAAAGTCACCTATGATGACAGCTGTGCTCTTATTGCACGCTTCTCTAATTTCCCTCGTGATGCCCTCCCTAACCTCTATTTTACTATTTGGAGGCCTATATACCACTCCTATTAATGTTTTTCGCCCCTCGCTATTTCTTAGCTCCACCCATATAGATTCTGTATTAACTGAGTTAATATCCTTCCTTTCAATTGCATTTATCCCCTCTTTTACTAGCAATGCTACCCCTCCTCCCTTTCTTTTTTGTCGATCCTTCCTAAATACTGAATACCCCTGTATGTTAAGCTCCCAGCCCTGCTCACCCTGCAACCATGTTTCCGTAATCCCAATTAGATCATAATTATTAACCTCTATTTCCACAGCTAATTCATCTACCTTGTTCCTGATGCTTCTCGCATTAAGGTATAAAACCCTCAGGCTTTTTTTATGCTCACAATTTTTATGAATTAGTTTGGCCCTGCTATCAACATGGTAAATCTCCTCTGTTGCCTCTCCAAGGCATTGACATCTTTCCTAAAGTGTGGTGCCTAAAATTGTGCACAATATGCCAACTGAGGTCTAACCAGTTATTTGTAAATGTTTAGCATGACTTCCTCGTTTTTGTATTAAATGCCCCTATTTACAAAGCCAAGTAAGCCAAACAAATCTATGATGACTGTCCCTTACTAACCCATCCATCTCCAAGTGAGAATTAATTTTGTCCTTGACAATGGTCTCTAGTAGTTTTCCCACTACTGACGTTAGACTGATTGGCCACCTTCTTTACACTGCAATAAAAACATATCCTTCTCCCCCTTTTTGAACAGGGGTGTAACATCTGCAATCCTCCAGTCCTCTGGCACCACTATCATATCCAAGGAGGATTGAAAGATTGTGGTCTTCACCCTAGCTTCCCTCAGCAACCTAGGATGCATCCCATCTGGACTGGGTGATTTGTTAACTTTGAGTGATGCCAACCTATTTAGCACCTCCTTTCTATCTATTTTTATCCTATGCAATATCTCTACTCCCCCTTCCTCTATTGCAACATTAACTTCATCCTCTTCTTTTGTGAAGACAGCAATGCATGTTCCATTCGTCATAGTGGATAGAAATATCAGTTAATCTAGATTATTTTAAGAACTTCAATTGGTGTAACTCAGCAGTCACCGACAGCCCCTGCCCTCGTTACAATGAGTCTTGGTTAAACCAAGCAAATCAACAAATCAGTCCACAATATCAAGACTGCACTGTACTTAGATTAATGCTGGTTTGCAAACTGATGCGGTAACTTATCCAATTAAATGTTTTGAATATCAAAATATTGACGATGTGGAGATACAGAAAGATCGAAAAGTGGTGATGATCCCAACAATTTCAAATTCTTTTTCAATAGCTTTTTGTATAAATAGGCAGAGGGTACTTTTACTGGCTGAGAGCTTTACAAATACAAATTGGAATATTTAATACACATTGTGCATGATTCATTTTAATGGATGGAAAATTGTGGGCAAAGCACTGCAAGAAAAATAATTCACTAAACAAAATCTGAACTTAGACTACTTAAAACAATTGAATAGCAAGATTATTTAGGCATATTTTTCTTTGTTCATACTTGCTAACTTTTACACTAACATTAGTAAATAGATGAAAATATACACCATTGTCTCTATTTATAAAAAGCCAATGGATATTTGTGGAGTTGAATGTTAAAGGGAAAAATTCAATCCATGCTATTTTACTGTTTAAAAAAAAATGGTTCATCAGTATATCTCTACTGTTTAATTCTCTGATTTTGGTTCAGTTGTGAATATGCCAGCCTTCATGAAGTTTCTCTCCATTTGCAATTTCTTTTTTATTTAAATTTATTCTTGGGATGTGGGCTTCACTGACCTCCAGCAGTAACAGGCCTGCTCCCAGAACATGAAATGCTTTGCTGGCAAGGCCAAATCAGACCAAATGCTGTGCAATAACTGCAGTCGTGGCTGAGATCAGCAGGGGATCAAAGCTGTAACCTTAGAATATATATTTTAAATAACATTTAAAATCCAAATCTCCAGGATATTTTATTTGTTCATTTTCTTTCCCCCTTTATTGTCTGCCAACCATTTCCTCACCCAAGTGGCGAGCTTAGTGAATATTGTCAAGCTATTTGGGGCTCCAGGAGACATCTCAGCCGAGCCTAATCCTGCCCAGTCCTCACCTAATGTGGACAGACACATACTTCCAGCAGGGGTCACTGGATAGTGATCAGGATGGGGAACCCAGGACGTTTTTCTCCTCCTTCACCCAAGAATGTTGGGGCCATTGTACCATTTGTACCATTGCCACAGCCAAGATCAAAAATTAAGCAGAGACTGGGGATCTGCGTGGCACAACTACTCAGTATCTCCACATGGCTCTATCTTTCTGGAGCCAAGATAAAGGTTTCAGCTGTGTAAACCTAGACATCACTTTCCCATGACCTGAACCACAGAAACACCAAATATAGAAGCACCTAGCTATCTTACTTCTGATGAAAGATCAACGACCTGATTTGTTAACTCTGTTTCTCTCCACAGATCCTGCCTGACCTGCTGAGTATTTCCAGCACTTTCTGTTTTTATTAACTATCTTACTTGTTAAGTTAGCATAATAACTTATATTATCTATTGCATCATACCAATGAGCTTGTCTATCTTTTAAAGATAGAAGAAAAACAAAAGGGAAGAGCCCATGGTCAAAAAAAACTTAATGAGCCCAAATGATTTCTAGGTCTGAGGTAAGTTGTCTGATGGAGTTTGACAAACTCTGGAACTCATGAAATGGCAAGGAGCATGCACAAAGGGGAACTTGTGGCACATCCAGCTCCAGTATAGTCACCTCTTCCTTGTTCCCTCCATCCCAGGATTGCTTTTGAGCTAGCAGCTTAGATACATTAGATTGCTTTGTTTTAATTTTTGGCACAAAGGAGTGCAGCTAGAGACAACAAGAACCTCTTGCACACAATTTTGCTTGCTACAAGCTCAAAAAGACTTTGAAAAATGCCTTGCACCTATAATGTTCATTTACTTCATTTGTCATGCTGTGTAAAAACTAAGTTGACTGGTAAAATATCCTAACACACAAAATCTTCAAGCACAATAACAGGGTCCACAAGTAGTCAATTTGATCCATTCACATTCCAGGAGTTGCTTACCTCTGTAGTGTCAAATAGCAACTCCCGCTCATCCACCACAATTTTATATGTGGTTGATTGAGGAGCTCCAAATGACCGGATGCTTTCATATGGGAATGTCTCCAAAGGTCTTGCCTCTCTACGTTTGTACACAGAGACAGATTCAGCACAGACTGCCAGCCAGAGTTCTTGTGGGAAACCACCTTCTTTACACTGCAAAAAAAAGAGATTATATGGATATATCCATTATTTCTCTCTCATAAATTCCATGAAGGAAAAGGCTCTTTTAAGTTAGCTGACCGAAGTGTGAAAAACACACAAAAATACCTGAGCAGAATGTATTTGAAACACAATTATAATTCACCAATTTCACACAAAATAATTGAATGCCAGATTTGTTTCATGCTTTACACTGAATAGATAACGCACTGTCTGGAGAATATGTGACCAATATATTACTAGTAGCCAACCACATTAATTTAAGTGTACGGACATAAATCAACTTTTTAGAGAAATGTTGTCTTGCATTTGTTTAATGTGTTTCATCTAAAACAACCGTTATTTGCAATTCATTATGCATATGTATGTTTCATCATCTTAATAAATGAACTGTCAATTGTTTGCACTCACCTCCACATCAAACAGAGTTGAGCCATATCCAGGCCATTCTTTGATCAAAGCCATGTACTTGACCATGGCCTGTTCTTGGGTCATTCCTTGCATCTTCTTCCACTTATCTATAATATTGGTTCTAGCTGATGAAATCTCCTCCTTAATCCACATGTCCATCATCTGGTCATCCTCAGATTTCATCCTACTGACAGACCCTCCCCGGAAGCTCCGTCTCAATGTTCCTTCCAGGAAGCTGGATCGCTTTTTGTCATTCCTGTCACCAGAAGGAGCAAAGCTCCTGGTCGATTGTGTGATTCGTGCCTTTAATCTCTCCATTGGGAATACCTCTTCCATTTCTGGTACGGTAACATGTGAGGTGTAATCTCCCTGCAGGAATTGAAGTCGCAAGGCAGCCAAATACTGGAGAGTTTCTTCAGGGGCAGGATAGTGACCATGAATGACAGCCTCGTGAGCCTTAAGGTCAAAATAAACGAAATAAAATTAAAATTAAAATAAATTATGTAATGCATATTAATTGATCAAAACATAATCTTAAGTAATCAGATGTAAAATTGTAATAATGAATACATGGTTTTCTCATAGATGTTCCATAGTTGCTCATGTTGAAGAAACTATTCAACATTTCATCATCTCCTGTGGCATTGCTCATGGATAGTCTGGGGTTTGGCGGCAGTTGTCATATTTAGTGTGGTTTCATTTCTAGCTAAGGAACAGAGTACAGAGAGAGAGAGAGCGACTGGGGGGGGGGGAGAGAAGAGAGAGAGAGAGAGAGAGCGCGACTGGGGGGGAAGAGAGAGAGCGACTGGGGGGTAGAGAGAGGGCGACTGGGGGGAAGAGAGAGAGCGACTGGGGGGAAAAGAGAGAGCGACTGGGGGGAAAAGAGAGAGCGACTGGGGGGAAGAGAGAGCGCGACTGGGGGGAAGAGAGAGAGCGACTGGGGGGAAGAGAGAGAGCGACTGGGGGGGAAGAGAGAGAGCGACTGGGGGGGAAGAGAGAGAGCGACTGGGGGGAAGAGAGGGAGCGACTGGGGGGAAGAGAGAGAGCGACTGGGGGGAAGAGAGAGAGCGACTGGGGGGAAGAGAGAGAGCGACTGGGGGGAAGAGAGAGAGCGACTGGGGGGAAGAGAGAGAGCGACTGGGGGGAAGAGAGAGAGCGGGTGGGGGGGAAGAGAGGGCGGGGGGGAAGGAGGGGCGGGGGAAGGGAGGGGGGGAAAGGGGCGGGGGGGAAGGGAGGGGGGAAAGGGGCGGGGGGGAGGGAGGGGGGAAAGGGACGGGGGGGAGGGAGGGGGGGAAGGGACGGGGGGAAGGGAGGAGGGGAAGGGGGGGAAGGGGCGGGGGGAAAGGGGCGGGGGGGAAGGGAGGGGGGGAAGGGACGGGGGGGAAGGGACGGGGGGGAAGGGACGGGGGGAAGGGACGGGGGGGAAGGGACGGGGGGGAAGGGAGGGGGAAGGGAGGGGGGAAGGGACGGGGGGAAGGGAAGGGGGGGAAGGGAGGGGGGGAAGGGAGGGCGGGGGGAAGGGGAGGGGGGGAAGGGAGGGGGGGAAGGGAAGGGGGAAGGGGAGGGGGGGAAGGGGAGGGGGGGAAAGGGAAGGGAAGGGGAAGGGGGGCCGGGGGGGGGTGCTCGGAGGGCGGGGCTATCGGCCGAGCACCCCCCCCGGCCGATAGGCCCGCCCTCCGAGCACCCCCCCCCCCCGGCCGATAGCCCCGCTCTCCGAGCACCCCCCCCCCCCGGCCGATAGCCCCGCTCTCCGAGCCCCGCCCCCCCCGGCCGAGCCCGATTGCGGCTCTGAGAGACGGCCGGCGGCCGAGCCCCGCACCCCCCCCCCCGGCCGAGCCCGATTGCGGCTCTGAGAGACGGCTGGCGGCCAAGCCACGCCCCCCCGCCGAACCCGATTGCGGCTCTGAGAGGCGGCCGAGCCCCGCCCCCTCCCCCCGCCGAGCGCGGAACAGAGACGCCGCGTCTCACCTGCTCCTGCTGCGCGCGCACCCTGACCCTCGTGGCTGACGCTGTTGCCCTGGGAAACGTGACACGGCGGGGGGGGGGGGGGGGGGGGTGGTGAGGAGCTTAGCAGAACCGCAATCACCTAGCTCGGGCCTGGCTGGGCAAGAAAGGCGCAGGCTTTGAGGCCTAAGAAAAAAACGGGCAAAGGTAGGAAAAAGAATGTTTAGGTTAGATAAAATATTTACTAATGAGTGATTTATTTTAAAAGAATTTAATAAATTGAATTTTATTTTGCTGGAAATGTATATTTGAAAAGAAAGACGCAGAAAGCAGGAAAAAGAATGGAAGCAAGATGGCGGCTACTCACCTCGGTTCAGAACGATAAGGCCCGGCCACACACGCACCGATTGGCCCGGCGGCACACGCCAGCAACCCGGCGTACGATTGGTCGAGCTCGAGGTCACTCTGTCGCTAATGAGCGGATAATGAGATGCTAATGAGCGGAACGTTGGAGGTTTTTGGGATACCGCGGGCGCGATTTTAGCCCGGCCGAAACGTAAATACGCTTAAAACCGTCTCGGAAGCGTAAGCTTTCTTTGGAGGTAACGCGCGCGTAGGTACGCCCTGTAACTTTCGAGCGCATACCCGACAGACGCACAGGCGATGACAGACAGAATGACAGACAGAAGTACCGATTTATATATATAATAGATAGATAGATGTAATAGCAGAGCACTTGGAAAACAGTGACAGGATCAGACAAAGTCAACATGGATTCACAAAAGGTAAATCGTGCTTGACTAATCTACTGGAATTTTTTGAGGATGTAACTGGTAAAATAGATAAGGGAGAACCAGTGGATGTGGTGTATCTGGACTTTCAGAAGGCCTTCGATAAGGTCCCGCATAAGAGATTAGCGTGCAAAGTTAAGGCACATGGGATTGGGGGCAAGGTATTGACTTGGGTAGAGAACTGGTTGGCAGACAGAAAGCAAAGAGTTGGAATAAACGGGTCATTTTCCGAGTGGCAGGCAGTGACTAGTGGGATACCACAGGGATCGGTCCTTGGAACCCAGCTATTCACAATATATATTAATGATCTAGACAAGGGAACTAGATGTAATATCTCCAAATTTGCAGACGACACAAAGCTGGGTGGGCATGTGTGCTGTGAGGAGGATGTCGAGAAACTCCAGGATGATTTGGACATGTTGGGTGATTGGTCAGAAACGTGGCAGATGCAATATAACGTGGATAAATGTGAGGTTGTCCACTTTGGTGGCAAAAACAGGAAGGCAGATTATCTAAATAGCAATAGATTGGGAGAAGGGGAAGTGCAACGAGACCTGGGTGTCCTTGTGCACCAGTCGCTGAAGGTAAGCATGCAGGTGCAGCAGGCAGTTAAGAAGGCAAATGGTATGTTGGCCTTCGTAGCGAGAGGGTTTGAGTACAGGAACAAGGATGTCTTGTTGCAGTTGTACAGGACCTTGGTGAGAACACATCTCGAGTATTGTGAGCAGTTTTGGTCGCCTTATCTGAGGAAGGATGTTCTTGCCATGGAAGGAGTTCAGTGAAGATTCACCAGGCTGATACCTGGGATTGCATGAATGACATATGAGGAGAGATTGGGTCGATTGGGCTTATACTCGCTGGAGTTTAGAAGAATGAGGTGATCTCATTGAAACGTATAAAATTCTGACAGGACTGGACAGACTAGATGCAGGAAGGATGTTCCCGATGGTCGGGGAGTCCAGAACCAGGGGACACAGTCTAAGGATAAAGGGTAGGCCATTTAGGACAGAAATGAGGAGGAATTTCTTCACCCAGAGAGTGGTGAACCTGTGGAACTCTCTACCACAGAAGGCGGTGGAGGCCAGTTCATTTAATATATTCAAGAAGGAGTTGGATATATTTCTGAAGGCTAAAGGGATCAAGGGGTATGAGGAGAAAGCAGGGACCGGGTACTGAATTTGGATGATCAGCTATGATCGCATTGAATGGCGGAGCAGGCTCGAGGGGCCGAACGGCCTACTCCTGCTCCTATCTTCTATGTACAAATGTCATTTGTATGGCTACATATTTAACAAGGACAGAAATAATAACGTGGCTCGATTTACTTTGAAAAATTAAAGCAACAATGATTGAAACTGTAGCCTTTCAAATGATTCATGCTCTTTTGGGATTCTGTGGGATCTTTGCTGAACTAAATTTCAGTGAATCAGTATGATGAAGTTACTAACTAAATACAATGAGTCATATCTGATTTTCTTTTCTGCTACAGATAGATTTAATTTACTTTACAGGTTATATCTGTCACATGGTATATGCAAGACTTTCAATTATATTGTGGCGGAGCCACCAAAGGACTCAGAGCGGTTGTACATAATTCCTTTAACAGCATTGTAGTCACACGATACAACTGACAAACCCCAGCATAACTACCACGGAGGAAGCCACACATAGTTCCCCTACCATTCCCAGCCCACCAAGAGAAGAGCAGCATAGCCAGGAAGTGAGTGAGCCTTCCAGGGCCGACCAGCTTAGCCAGGAAGTGAGTGAGCCTTCCAGGGCCGACCAGACACATACCCCGGGATCACACAGCCAGATACAACCAAAAGATAAATTTTATCAATTAGAGATAGAGATGGTTAAACTTAGAGAGGAGGTCCTCAAATTGAATGACAAACAAAAGCAGGAGAGGGAGAGACACAAGAGAGAGCTGAATAGACTTGATAACCAGGTGAATCTACTTAAGAATCAGGTGAAAGAGCTGCAGGAAAAAGAAGAGAGCCATAGAGGAGAGAAAACACCATTAGACCAGCAACCAGAGACTAGAGATAAGACAAGACAGAGCCGGACGGAACGGCTGCACTCCCACACGGAACAAAAGCAACAGACACACAATACAAGGGGTGCCACACAGACCGACCAGCATGCTGACTCGCAATCTTCCCCCACCACCATGGAACCACAAGCGAGCCGCTCACAAGAGGTACACACACACCAGACACCCCAGCCCAGCACACACACTATGAGTCCAGGCGAAAGCCACCAGACAGTAAACACAAACAAGGCTGACGTCGTAATACTCATAGACTCAAATGGGAAATTTCTATGGGAGAAAAAGCTCTTCCCTAGAAGTAAAGTAGAAAAGATTTGGTGCCCAACAACAGACAGAGCCATGGGATGGCTGACCAAAGCCAGATTAGGCTCCCCCCAACACATAATAATACACACGGGCACAAATGACCTAAAGGCCAAACAGAAAGAGGTAGCAACATCGCTCAGAGCAATGATTAGGAAGGCAAGCAGTACATTTCCAAACACTAGAATCACTGTTTCCACAATATTGCCAAGAACAGACTTCAACAACAACACAATTCATGAGATAAATGCCAGCATAGCAACAGAATGCGAATCAAACCACAACGTACACCTGGCCCAACACCCCACCCTCGATGAAGAATGTCTTTACGACCACGTCCACATCCAAAGGCAAAAAATATCGATCTTTGCTAAAGCCCTGAAGGACGTCGCTTTTAACCGGGTCCATACCCAGACTCCAAGAGGACCCCCCCCGACCACCAGAGATCAGCGGGGTACATATCAGGAACACTACAAAGACCACCACCACACCAACCGAGACCGGAGAGGATCCCCATGCAAAACAACATTATCAGACCTGCACCACTCCTGTCCCACAGGGGAATAGGACCGCTACCAGCCAGACAGAGGGAGAGATGCACAGGACGTACGCAATACCTCAGACAGAAACAATCCATTAAGAGACAATAAGCAGATGTGCAGCAGCATCTACTTCCGCCTTATGGATCAAGGACTAATTAATAGAAAGAACTGTAACCAAATTGTATTAACTTTTGTAGACAACTGGGGTGATCTTTTTTTTCCCCACACTTAGACACGACAAACACGTACCACTCTTTAACCTATCATAGAAAAAGATAAAACTTAACATGAAATCCTTATATATTTCGACCTGGAATATCCAAGGTCTACGCTCTTCACTGCGAGAAGTGAAGAGTAGGACCCCAGAGTTCATAGAGGAAACTAAAGATCTAGATATTATCATTTTACAGGAAACTTGGTATAAAGGAAAAGGACACACCGGCTGTCCCCAAGGGTACACTGAGCTAGTGGTCCCCTCCAATAAATTACCAAGTGTAACCCAAGGCAGAGACTCCGGAGGCATACTGATCTGGTTTAAAACAGAACTTAAGAATTACATCAAATTTATAAAAAAGGGCGAAAACCATATGTGGCTCAAACTTGAGAGGGAGATTATCTCAAACACCCAAGATGTTTACATTTGCGCACTTTATATCCCTCCAATCGATTCCCCGTACTACAAAGAGGACACCTTCTCCAACATGGAGGGGGAAATTATCCAATACCAGGCCCAGGGGAACGTGTTGATCTGTGGGGACCTCAATTCAAGAACGGGCGAAGAACCAGACTTCACCAATAATCAGGGAAACAATTACGTATTCGGGAATAACCACTTTGACATCCCTTCCCTTCCATACAGGCATAACTGCGACAAGCAGTCAAATACCAACGGTAAACAGCTACTACAGCTCTGTCGAAACCTGGGTCTGTACATTGTCAATGGTAGGTTCATAGGAGACCTCCTAGGAAGATCGACCTACTGCTCACCTCTTGGCTGCAGCACAGTAGACTATATGATTACAGACTTGGACCCATCCTCTTTCAGAGCATTCACAGTCAAACCACAAACAACACTGTCAGATCACAGTCAAATTACTATGTTTCTCAAAAAGACAGAAACAAACAACATAGAAACACAACCCAGTAAACTGTACAACACCAAAAAATCGTACAGATGGGCCAAAAACGACACGGAAAAATACCAGAAAACAATTAGCAATGCATCAACTCAAGCTCTCTTAGACACCTTTCTGGATAACATATACACTCACAATAAAGAAGGCGTAAACCGGGCAGTTAGTAAACTAAACAATATTTTTGATAATTTGGCAACAAATGCAAACTTGAAAGCTCGCAAGAACAAACCCAAAACAAAAAACTATGAAAAATGGTTTGACCATGATTGCCATAACATGAGGAAAAAACTTAGAAAACTATCAAACCAAAAACACAGACATCCAGAAAATGAGGAATTACGCCTTACTTATTGTCAGACGCTAACACAATACAGAAACACACTCAGGACCAAAAAAGAGCAATTTATTAAGAATACACTCAGCTCCATGGAGGAATCCATTGAGTCGAATTGTTTCTGGGACAACTTGAAAACACTACACAAAAAACAACACGACGATTTGTCCATTCAAAATGGGGACACATGGGTAAACCACTTTGAAAAATTATACCAGAAAAACACACTAGGACCAGAGCAACACCAAATACGCAAAAAACTTGAAAAGCTTGAAATGGCCATAAAAGATAACCAAAACCCGCTAGACGCCATAATAACAGAAAAAGAACTTCTTGAAAAACTCAAGGACCTGCGACCAGGAAAAGCTTGCGGGACAGACGGCATACTAAACGAGATGATTAAACACGCAGACGACAAACTGAAACTGGCTATCCTAAAACTCTTCAACTTGGTTCTGAGTGTCGGTTATTTCCCTGACATCTGGAACAAAGGACTCATAACACCCATATACAAAAGTGGGGACAAAATCGACCCAAACAACTATCGAGGCATCTGTGTAAACAGTAACCTGGGGAAGGTATTCTGTAGCATCATAAACAAAAGACTTATAAACTTCCTTGAAGAGCACAATGTCTTGAGTAAAAGCCAAATTGGATTCCTGCCAAACTATAGAACATCCGATCATATCTTCACCCTACAGACCCTAATTGACAAACACGTTCACCATAACAAAAGCAAAATCTACGCATGCTTTGTAGATTTCCAGAAGGCTTTCGACTCCATCTGGCATGACGGTTTATTCCTGAAACTTATCGAAAGCGGGGTAGGAGGTAAAACATATGATGTAATTAAATCAATGTATACAAACAATAAATGTGCAGTTAAAATTGGAGACAAACAAACAAAATACTTCCCACAGGGGCGGGGGGTGACGCAGGGCTCGCCAATCTCACCGACACTCTTTAATATTTACATTAATGGATTGGCAAAACTACTTGAACAATCTACAGCACCCGGCCTCACCCTATATGAATCCAAGGTTAAATTCCTCCTCTATGCCGACGACCTGGTTCTGCTGTCACCAACTAAGGAGGGTCTACAGCAGAACCTGGACCTGCTGGAGTCGTACTGCCAGACTTGGGCCCTGACAATAAATCCCCAAAAAACCAAAGTCCTTGTGTTCCAGCAAAGATCCAAACAACATGGACCCACAATAAATTTCACAGTAGGAACAACCAAAATTGAACAAACCACTCACTACACATACTTGGGCTTAAAAATCAGTTCTACAGGAAACTTCAAACTGGCTGTGAATGAACT
This sequence comes from Somniosus microcephalus, assembly GCF_052327205.1. Classification (NCBI taxonomy): domain Eukaryota; kingdom Metazoa; phylum Chordata; class Chondrichthyes; order Squaliformes; family Somniosidae; genus Somniosus; species Somniosus microcephalus. The sequence goes on along the minus strand of NC_140991.1, from coordinate 239,331,690 downwards.
GAAAGATAAAGCAAGAAGGGCTTTCTATGCCATCAAAAAATCAATCCAAATAGAAATCCCAATTAGCATTTGGCTCAAAATTTTCAAATCAGTAATTGAACCAATTGCACTCTATGGCAGTGAGGTCTGGGGACCACTAACACAACAAGATTTTGCAAAATGGGACAAACACCCAATTGAGATCCTACATGCGGAATTCTGTAAAAGTATCCTCCGGACTCAAAGGAAAACAGTAAACAACGCATGCAGGGCGGAACTAGGCCAATACCCATTAATAATCACTATCCAAAAAAGAGCCACCAAATTTTGGAATCACCTACAAATGAGCAACCCCCAATGCTATCACTACGACGCCCTGAAATGCCAAGAGCTGACCATAAAGAAGAATACCCTCAGTCAACTAGTCCTGGGACTCAATAAAGTAACTAATAACAATACTAACAATAACCAGCCCCAGGACAGTGACAGGGTAACACAAAGAATTCGACCCAACACAATCGTCGCTAAGCAAAAGGAAAAATATCTGTCATATTGGGCAGAAACAACAAAAACCCAAAGCAAACTCAATTGCTACTTGGCCCTAAACAGACAATACAACATAGCTGATTACCTGACCATGGTAAAGGATAACAAACTGAGAAGAACCTTGACAAGGTACAGACTTAGTGAACATAGCCTAGCGATCGAAAAAGGCAGACACAGGCAGACCAGGCTGCCAAGAGAAGACAGGATATGCTCTCACTGCAGCCAGGGAGTAGTTGAGACAGAGATGCACTTCCTCACAGCCTGTGGAAAATATCAGGGCATCAGAGAGAATTTCTATCAAAAATTCTCACAAATATGCCCTGAATTCAGAAATCTGACTGACAACCAAAAACTCCCATTCCTACTGGGGGAGGAGAGAAGCTGTGTAACACTGGCGGCACACTATGTTACAGCTTGCCATGAACAGAGGGACAACCAGTAAACTAAGACAAGAATATATATAAACAAGGCGAAAATATATTTATAAACTCAGGGATATACCTGTTTATACACTGTATGAATGGAACCGCGTTTATGTGTTCAACCATAAATGTATTTTGATGCTTTGGCAACATAAGACGTACCTTATCATGCCAATAAAGCGATTTGTATTGTATTATTGTATTGTACTGTCTGTGCCTGTACCTTTAATTACACTGTTTGACTGTACAATGCCCAGTTACCTTTACAGCACGGTTTCAACGTGATGACGTCATGCCGTTAGTCACGTGATGCCCCAATGGCGGGAAGAACGTGATGACGTCATGACGTCACTCTCCTGATCAGAGGATCAGTCCTCGTGGAGCCCTCAAGGAGAACATAAGAACATAAGAAATAGGAGCAGGAGTAGGCCAATCGGCCCATCGAGCCTGCTCCGCCATTCAATAAGATCATGGCTGATCTGATCCTAACTGCCAATCTACTATCACAGAACCATCTCCTGAATCTAACAGAATTAGACACACGAACTAGGAGCTGGATCAGGCTACACGGCCCCTGGGCCCGCTCTGCTACCCACAGGGCCATGTCCGATCTGAACCTAGACTCATGTCCAAATTCCTGCCCGCTCCCCGTAACCCTTAATTCCCTTTACTTCTAGGAAACTGTCTATTTCTGTTTTAAATTTATGTAATGATGTAGCTTCTACAGCTTTTTAGGGCAGCATATTCCATGGACCTACCACCCCTCTGAGTGAAGTAGTTCCTCCTCATCTGAGTTTTGAAAGAGCAGCCCCTTATTCTAAGACTATGCCCCCTAGTTCTAGTTTCACCCATCATCGGGAACATCCTCCCCGCATCCACCCGATCCAACCCCCTTCACAATCTTATATGTTTCAATAAGATCGCCTCTCATTCTTCTGAACTCCAATGAGTAGAGTCCCAATCTACTCAACCTCTCCTCATACGTCCATCCCCTCATCCCCGGGATTAACCGAGTGAACCTTCTTTGTACTGACTCCGAGAGCAAGTATGTCTTTTCTTAAGTATGGACACCAAAACTGTATGCAGTATTCCAGGTGTGGTCTCACCAATACCTTGTACAACTGAAGCAATACCTCGCTATTTTTATATTCTATCCCCCTAGCAATGAAAGGCAACATTCCATTGGCCGTCTTAATCACTTGCTGCACCTGCATACTAACCTTTTGAGTTTCGTGCACCAGGACCCCCAGATCCCTTTGTACTTCAGTACTTTCCAGTTTCTTGCCATTAAGATAATAACTTGCTCTACGATTTTTCCTGCCAAAGTGCATAACCTCACACTTTCCAGTATTGTATTCCATCTGCCAAATCTCTGCCCACTTACTTAGCCTGTCTATGTCTCCTTGCAGGTTTTTTATGTCCTCCTCACTCACTACTTTCCCCCCCCCCATCTTAGTATCATCTGCAAACTTTGATATGTTACACTCAGTCCCCTCCTCCAAATCGTTAATATAGATTGTAAAGAGTTGGGGACCCAGCACTGACCCCTGCGGAACACCACTAGTTACTGATTGCCAGTCTGAGAATGAACCATTTATCCCAACTCTCTGCCTTCTGTTAGATAGCCAATCCTCTATCCATGCCAGAATATTACCCCCAATCCCGTGATTTTTTATCTTAAGCAATAATCTTTTGTGTGGCACCTTGTCAAATGCCTTTTGGAAGTCTACACTACGTCCACTGGTTCCCCTTTATCCACCCTATATGTTACTTCCTCAAAGAACTCCAGCAAATTTGTCAAACATGACTTCCCCTTCATAAAACCATGCTGACTTTGTCCTATTAAATTATGATTATCCAAATGTCCTGTTACTGTCTCCTTAATAATGGACTCCAAAATTTTACCTACCACAGATGTTAGGCTAACCAGTCTATAGTTTCCAGCCTTCTGTCTACTGCCCTTTTTAAAGAGAGTAGACCTGTTATTGATGTGTTCTAGCAGTTTCCAGTTTAAACTCATTTGTTTTCATTAAAGTTCATTAATTTAATTACCTGAGTCGAACTCCGTCTTTTTGATAGGAACCTCCGTTCCTATAATATAACTAATTGAAGAGCAGTGCTGGCTGTTACATTTTTGGTTTTACTTAGATATTTCTTTCATGGTTTCCACCAACGACCAATCCTGTAAGCAAACCATCACTTCCTACACATCAGAGTGCAACTTTACACGCACAACATCTGATAATGTAGCATTACCTGGGGTATATTTAACTTACTAAATATGATACAAGCTCCCTTGTGATGATCTAGAGTTTGTAAAGTAGAAGAATAAACATGCTATCTGACAATGGTGTTATTTATAAATGGTGGAACAGGTTAATTAAAGGCATCAGATAAGCAGTAACAATAAAAATAAAACTGCAGCTTGCATTAGTTTTAAACAGAAATGTAACACGCAGTCTCTTTTAATACAAAACAACAAAGGCGTGACATTTCACGAATTCTATTGATAATACTAAACCTGGATTAGCATCGGCACTATAATTCTTATACGTGGGTATTAGTAATGGCCCACAGAGCTCACAAGAATCACCTTTACATGAGCCACGGTAAAGTAAAACAAAACGGAACTGGTTCTGTGGGAAATGTAAATATGCCATACTGATGCAGCAAAGGGTGCTCTTCTGAGGTTTGGGCTGAGGCAGATTGTTAGGACAGTATGGACTGAAACACCCTCACCTCCCATCTTTGATGCCCCCGCCCCCAGTAATACCATGATTTTCTCTCACCCTGGCCACCCCCCCCCCCCCCCCGGAACGACCCTCATCTCCGCTCCCTTAAGTCCAAGGATGCAGACTCGAACAGATATGGCGGACAACTGGTTAAATTATTCACGGCCAGATCTGGGTGGCCCACATAAAGCACTATCAGGTCCTGCTCTCGTCTGCCAAAACTACTCACTATTCCAGGATCATTCTGGAATAGAAACATACATAGAAGATAGGAGCAGGAGTAGGCCATTCGGCCCCTCGAGCCTGCTCCGCCATTCAATGCGATCATGGCTGATCATCCAAATTCAGTACCCAGTCCCTGCTTTCTCCCCATACCCCTTGATCCCTTTAGCCTTGAGAAATATATCCAACTCCTTCTTGAATATACTTAATGAATCGGCCTCTACTGCCTTCTGTGGTAGAGAATTCCACAGGTTCACCACTCTCTGGGTGAAGAAATTCCTCCTCATTTCTGTCCTAAATGGCCTACCCCTTATCCTTAGACTGTGACCCCTGGTTCTGGACTCCCTGACCATCGGGAACATCCTTCCAGCATCTAGTCTGTCCAGTCCTGTTAGAATTTTATAAGTTTCGATGAGATCCCCTCTCATTCTTCTAAACTCCAGCGAGTACAAGCCCAATCGATCCAATCTCTCCTCATACGTCATTCCTGTCATCCCAGGTATCAGCCTGGTGAATCTTCGCTGCACTCCTTCCATGGCAAGAACATCCTTCCTCAGATAAGGCGAGGTAACCCTCAGCTTCTTTTCTCTACTGCAAACCGTCTTTTTAAACCCCTCTCCCCGTCTTCTCCACCCTCGCCTCCAACATGTGCGAGGAGCTCATGATCAGCTGCCTCTGCTGCTTCCCTCCCCCTGCCCTAGCCCAGAACTCATATCTTTCTCTAGATTCTTACTATCCACTCATGCCCTCTCCGAGTTCAAATTGTCCATGAGACCCACCTCCTACTCCCTTAACCCTATTCCCACAAAACTGATCACCCAACTTCCCTTCCTGGCTCTCATGTTAACGGATATTGTTAATGGTTTTCTCTCCTCAGGTACTGTTCCCCTCTCCTTCAAACCTGCCGTCATCACCCCTCTCCCTAAATAACCAACCCCTGACCCGCTCCGTCCTTGCAAACTACCGCCCCATCGCCAACCTCCCTTTCCTCTCCAAAGTCCTTGAACGCACTGTCGCCTCCCAAATCCGTGCCCATCTTTCCCAGTTAGGTTGATTGACTATGATAAATTGACCCTTAGTGTTAGGGGGATTAAATACGTGGGGTTACAGGGATAGGGTGGGATATGTGTTGGTGTAGGGGTTACGGGGATCGGGTGGGATATGTGTCGGTGCAGGCTCGATGGGCCGAAATGGCCTCTATCTGCACTGTGGGGTTTCTGTGATTCTGTGAACTCTATGGTTAAATCTCTCCAATCAGGTTTCTGCCCCCACCACAGTACCGAAACGGCTCTTACGAAAGTCACAAATGATACTGTGACAAGGGTAAACTATCCCTCCTCGTCCTTTTTGACCACACCATTCTCCTCTAACGCCTCTCCACCGACGTCTAGCTGGGTGGGACTGTAGTCATCTGGTTCCATTCTAATCTATCCAATCGTAACTAGAGAATAACCTGCAATGACTTCTCTTCCCGCTCCCGCATCATTACCTCTGGTGTTCCCCAAGGATCTATCCTTGGTCCCTCCTATTTCTCATCTACATGCAACCCCTCGACGACATTTTCCGGAAACACAGCGTCAGTTTCCACATGTACGCTGACGATACTCGGCTCTACCTCACTACCTCTTCTCTCAACCCCTCCATTGTCTCTAAATTGTCAGACTGCTTTTCCAACATCCAGTACTGGATGAGCAGAAATTTCCTCCAACTAAATAGTGGGAAGACCAAAGCCATTGTCTTCGGTCCCCACCACAAACTCCGTTCCCTAGCCACAGACTCCATCCCTCTCCCTGGCAACTGTCTGAGGAAAAACCAGACTGTTCTCAACCTTAGTGTCATATTTGACCCCAAGATGAGCTTCCGACTACATATCCACGCCATCACTAAGACAGCCTATTTCCACCTCTGTACTATTACATCTCAGCTTATCTGCTGCTGAAATCCTCATCCACGCCTTTGTTACTTCTAGACTTGAGTATTCCAATGCACTTCTGGCTGGCCTCCCACGTTCCACCCTTCGTAAACTTGGTCATCCAAAACTCTGCTGCCAGTGTTCTAACTCGCACCAAATTCCATTCACCCATCACCACTGTGCTCGCTGACCCACATTGGTTCCTGGTTAAGCAACGCCTCAATTTTAAAATTTCAATCCTTGTTTTCAAGTCCTTCCATGGCCTTGCCCCTCCTTATCTCTGTAATCTCCTCCAGCCCTACAACTCCGCCCCCCCCATCCAAATACAAGTTGTTGTCTACTTCCAGCTGTACAAAGCCTTGAAGTGCTTGATGCTGACACTGGGGATGTATTCTATTCCCAGCACCGACATCCCTCATCTTGATGAGCACAAGACAAAAAAAATGATACTATACAGTCTCCACCACTTAAAATGTCCATTTTTAAAATGGGCAGAGAATTACGTACAGAAACAGGCCATTTGGCCCAACTGATCTATGCTGGTGGTTATGCTTCACACGAGCATAAGGCAGTTGCTTTTATCGACCAAAAAGTGAAAACCATTAACCAGTATTAAAAGCATCATCAATTTCATCAAGTTGTTGGTAAAAGCGTCTTAACAGAAAGCTATAGCTCCGTTTATTTTGTGCAGAAACAGCTGGGTTTACTCACCAGTTCGCACCTTGTTAAGGTGCACTGAAAGCAAGAACAAACATTAGTAAATAGCACCTTATTAAGATGTACTGAAGCAAGAACAATCATAAGAACATAAGAAATAGGAGCTGGGGTAGGCCGTTTGGTCCTTCGAGCCTGCTCCGCCATTCAATAAGATCACGGCTAATCTATAATTAACTCCACCTTCCCGCACTAGCCCCATATCCCTTGATTCCCTTAGTATCCAAAAATCTATCGATCTCTGTCTTGAATACACTGAACAACTGAGCATCCACAGCTCTCTGGAGTAGAGAATTCCAAAGATTCACAACCCTTTGAGTAAGGAAATTTCTCCTCATCTCAGTCCTAAATAGCCGAGACTGTAACCCCTGGTTCTAGACTCCCTAGCCAGGTTTAACATCCTCCCAGCATCTACCCCATCAAGCCCTGTAAGAATTTTGCATGTTTCAATGAGATCACCTCTTATTCTTTTAAATTCTAGGGAATATAGGCCTAGTCTCCAAAATCTCTCCTCATCGGACAATCCCCCCACCCCGGGAATCAGTCTGGTGAACCTTCGTTGCACCCCCTCTATGACAAGTATATCCTTCCTTAGGTAAGGAGACCAAAACTGTACACAATACTCCAGGTGTGGTCTCACCAAGGCCCTGTATAATTGCAGTAAGACTTCCTTACTCTTATTCACCAACCCCCTTGCAAGGCTAACATACCATTTGCCTTCCTAATTGCTTGCTGTACCTGCATGCTCATGTACAAGGACACCCAGGTCCCTCTGAATACCAACATTTCCCAATCTCTCACCATTTAAAAAATATTCTGTTTTTCTATTTTTCCTACCAAAGTGGATAACTTCCACTCACTTAACCTGTCTATATCCCTTTGCATCCTCCTCACAACTTGCATTCCCACCTAGCTTTCTATCATCAGTAAACTTGGATATATTACACTTGGTCCCCTCATCTAAGTCATTGACATAGATTGTAAATAGCTGAGGCCAAAGCACTGATTCTTGCGGTACCCTACTAGTTAAGTAAATAGTACCTCTTTACGGTCTAATTACGTTTTGTGTACTTAAATCCTTCTAATCCCCTATAAAAGTGTTGTGGGGTTACAGTTTGTACCGTTTAAATAAAGCTAGTTGCATTGCATTCAGTCTTGTTTGGTTTCTTCAATAGTTATCTACAGTATATAGCAAAGTACTGTTCTAGTGCTATCCTATTATACGTATAGCATTCATTTATTCCCAGGAACAAAGGGAATCAAAAGTGTTTACAGTAACAAACAGAGCTGTCACTCACTGTGCGATTTAAAGGTACAGACTCGCAAACAAAGCAAGCTTGAAGGGGAATGATAATTATGCAAAAGTACTTGTCAGATTAAATACAAAACATAGGAACAGGAGTAGGCCATTTAGCCGCTCGAACCGGTTCCGTCATTCAATGAGATCATGGCTGAGCTGTGACCTAACTCCATATACCCACCTTTGCCTTGTGTCCTTTAATACCTTAGGTTAACAGAAACCCATCAATCTCAGATTTAAAATTAACAATTGATTTAGCATCAACTGTTGTTTGCGGAAGAGAGTTCCAAACTTCTACCACCTTTTGTATGTAGAAGTGTTTCCTAACTTCACTTTTGAAAGGCCTGGCTCTGATTTTTAGGCTATGTGCCCTAGTTCTAGTGGGATAGTTTCTTTCTATCTACCCTATCGGTTCACCTAATATCTTGAAAACGTCAATCAAATCACCCCTTAACCCTCTAAATTCCAGGGAATACAACCCTAGTTTGTGCAATCTCTCCTCATAATTTACACCTTGGAGTCCAGGTAAATCTACGCTGCACTCTCTCCAAGGTCAATATATCCTTCCTAAGGTTCAAGAAAATGACCCAATACCATCTTTTCAGGGCAACCAGGGATGGGCAATAAATGCCTACCTTGCCAGTGATGCCCACATCACTGCATGAATTAAAAAAAGAGTAAAGGGAGCTTTACTTGGCATTTGGTGGTGCTATGGGTGTTTCATCCCGGTACAATCACAAACAAGGATGTCTTGCTGCAGTTGTACAGGGCCTTGGTGAGACCACATCTTGAGTATTGTGTGCAGTTTTGGTCACCTTATCTGAGGAAGGATGTTCTTGCCATGGAAGGAGTTCAGCGAAGATTCACCAGGCTGATACCTGGGATGGCAGGAATGACGTATGAGGAGAGATTGGGACGATTGGGCTTGTACTCGCTGGAGTTTAGAAGAATGAGAGGGGATCTCATTGAAACTTATAAAATTCTGACAGGACTGGACAGACTAGATGCAGGAAGGATGTTCCCGATGGTCGGGGAGTCCAGAACCAGGGGTCACAGTCTAAGGATAAGGGGTAGGCCATTTAGGACAGAAATGAGGAGGAATTTCTTCACCCAGAGAGTGGTGAACCTGTGGAATTCTCTACCACAGAAGGTAGTAGAGGCCAATTCATTAAATATATTCAAGAAGGAGTTGGATATATTTCTTAAGGCTAAAGGGATCAAGGGGTATGGGGAGAAAGCAGGGACTGGGTACTGAATTTGGATGATCAGCCATGATCGCATTGAATGGCGGAGCAGGCTCGAGGGGCCGAATGGCCTACTCCTGCTCCTATTTTCTATGTAAAATGCAAAAAAAAAAAGTTAGATATTACCAAGCCATACAGTCCTGAGGCTGAATCCATAGTCTGTGCTGAGTTGGTCGATCTCGAGCAGGACAGCCGTTGGACTACTACATTATACTCCAGCTCCTGTGGGCCTACTGAAGGATAAAAAATCTACTAGAGTTGCTGCTCCTGATTGCTTACCTGGTGATCCCTGTGCATTGTGCACTTGTGTAGATGTCAGATGAGGACTGAACTCAACTGTGGTGCCAACTGCGGTGGAACAGTCTGAATTGGTATGCCGCATTACAGCAAAGACACACTGCGCCAGAGCAATGGGAAACACGGGTTTGATATCTCATGATGCTGAGTTTCTAACATCAGCTGCCCTGCTCTGGGAATGTGCTAAATGGAGCCTCCACAATCAATGGATCATCCTCCACCATTTCCGCCACCTCCAGCGTGACCCCACCACCAAACACATCTTCCCCTCCCCTTTCAGCATTCCGAAGGGACTGCTCCGTCCACAACACCCTGGTCCACTCCTTAATCAGCCCCAACAGCCCCTCCCCTCCCCACGGTACCTTGCCGTGCAAGCGCAGGAGATGCAACACCTGCCCTTCCCACTGTCCAGGGCCTCAAACACTCCTTCCAGGTGAAACAGTGATTTACTTGTACTTCTTGCAATTTATTATACTGTATTCGCTGCTCACGATGCGGTCTCCTTTACATTGGGGAGACCAACCGCAGATTGGGTGACCGCTTTGCAGAACACCTCCATTCAATCCGTAAGAGCGACGCCAAGCTTCCGGTCGCTTGTCACTTTAATTCTCTGCTCCACTCCCACTCTGACCTCTGTGTCCTCGGCCTCTTACACTGTTCCAACGAAGCTCAACGTAAGCTCGAAGAACAGCGCCTCATCTTTTGATTAGGCACTTTACAGCCTTCTGGACTGAACATAGAGTTCAACAATTTCAGACCATAACCTCTGCCCCTATTTTTTCAGGTGGCAGCTGATGATGATTCTGCCATTCCTATTTGCAGCCTTCTACCCTATCACAGGCCGTCCCTTTTGTTCTTTCCTCCCCTCCCGCCTTTGCCTGCCTCTGCACCTGCTTAAAATCTGTTACAGGTACATCTCTAACTTTTTCCAGTTCTGACGAAGGGTCACAGACCTGAAACATTAACTCTGTTTCTCTCTCCACAGAATTTGCCTGATCTGTTGAGTGTTTCCAGCATTTTCTGTTGTTATTTCAGATTTCCAGCATCCGCAGTATTTTGCTATTGTGCTAAATGGAGGAGGCACGTTTCTTCTTATAAGAGAAAGAGATGCAGGAATAAAAATGGTCCCTGGACCCCTGCTGAGTACAATCTGATGGCTAACTGAGAGCATCACTGGCTAAGGCCTGGGAATATTTGGCAACGCACCCTTTCATCCTCAGAATGTGCTATGTGCGACTTTTAGTAATGTTTTGTTAAACTGCAGAAATGCAAGTAGTGGAATTTCTTTATTCATAAAAATGAATCAATCTTAAATTTTAATTCCCAAAATTTTATACAATTACATTACAATCTTATTTAAGCACTCAGACTCTACTGCTGAATCCAGTATGAAACTAAAAAAAACTTGCAGCACTGATTTACTGATTTGATCTATTTTGTCTCCTAGGCAGAATGAAGAATGGTGTCAGAAGTTATAACTGGTCTACTCATAGCAGGAGACAAATAAATCAATTGAAGGATTTAGGGAAAATAAACAATATAGAACTTTGAAAGTCTACAAGCATTTTGCCAAGTTACACACGCAGTTAATGTGTGTGCAAAGCATCGCTTGTTTGGAAATGCAACTGGTTAGACAACATAAACCAGAAGAATTTTTTCTTTGAATTTCTTTCAAATTTCATTGCAATAAACTCTGCCAGTACAAGCCTGCTAACTATCTCTAAAAGAACTACACTAAGTTGAAGAAGAGGTCAAAATTCAATGAAAATGAACCTCTGATCAGTTAGCCATATTTAACAGGACTTGTTAAAAAAGTTCACTATTTAGAGTTGTTAAATATGTAATTTGAATATGTGATGTGTGGTATCTTGTAATATAGACAACTAGCTTTTTGAATAAACATTACTTTATATAGAATTACAACTTGGAAACAAGTCATTTGGCCAAACTAGTCCATGTTGGTGTTTATCCTCCACACAAGCAGTAGTCCTAATCCTATCTGGTTGCCCTGTTCCCATATCCCTCTAGTCATAGTCATAGAGTCATAGAGTTTTACAGCACAGAAAGAGGCCCTTCGGCCCATCGTGTCCGCGCCGCCCATCCACCCCTGTCCTGTCTAATCCCATTTTCCAGCATTTGGTCCGTAGCCTTGTATGCAATGGCATTTCAAGTGCTCATCCAAATGCTTCTTGAATGTTGTGAGGGTTCCTGCCTCTACCACCCTTTCAGGCAGTGAGTTCCAGATTCCAACCACCCTCTGGGTGAAAAAGTTCCTCCTCAAATCCCCTCTAAATCTCCTGCCCCTTACCCTGAATCTATGCCCCCTTGTTATTGACCCCCCTACTAAGGGGAAAAGTTCCTCTTTATCTACCCTATCTATGCCCCTCATCATTTTGTACACCTCAATCAGGTCCCCCCTCAGCCTTCTTTGCTCCAAGGAAAACAACCCCAGCCTGTTTAGTCTTTCTTCATAGCTGAGGCGCTCCATCCCAGGTAACATCCTGGTGAACCTTCTCTGCACCCTCTCCAAAGCAATCACATCCTTCCTATAGTGAGGCGACCAGAACTGCACACAGTACTCCAGCTGTGGCCTCACCAGCGTTTTGTACAGCTCCATCATAACCTCCCTGCTCTTATATTCTATGCCTCGGCTAATGAAGGCAAGTATCCCATATGCCTTTTTAACCACCTTATCTACCTGTTCCGCTGCCTTCAGGGATCTATGTACATGTACACCAAGGTCCCTCTGAACTTCCTAGGGTCCTACCACTCATTGTGTATTCCCTTGCCTTATTTGTCCGTCCAAAATGCATCACCTCGCACTTTTCAGGGTTAAATTCCATTTGCCACTTTTCCGCCCATCTGACCAACCCGTTTATATCGTCCTGTAGCCTGAGGCTTTCCTCCTCGCAATTTACCACCCCACCAATTTTCGTGTCATCTGCGAACTTACTGATCATACCTTTTACATTCTCATCCAAATCATTTATGTAGATCACAAACAACAAGGGACCCAGCACCGATCCCTGAGGTACCCCACTGGACACAGGCTTCCAGTCACAAAAGCATCCTTCGACCATCACCCTCTGCCTCCTGCCACTCAGCCAGTTTAGGGTCCAACGCGCCAAGGCACCCTGGATCCCATGGGCTCTTACCTTCTTGACCAATCTCCTATGCGGGACTTTGTCAAAAGCTTTACTGAAGTCCATGTAAACCACATCCACAGCACTTCCCTCATCCACCCCCCTAGTCACCCCCTCGAAAAATTCAATCAGATTTGTCAGACATGATTTACCCTTGACAAAGCCATGCTGACTATCCCCGATTAATCCTTGCCTCTCCAAGTGGAGACTAATTTTGTCCCTCAGAATTTTTTCCAATAATTTCCCTACCACAGATGTTAGGCCCTTTTCCTTCAACCATCTAGCTTATTGTTAAACATTGACACAGTGGCCCAGGAATTCTGGAGTGCCCATTTTTGTGGGGCGCAGGGTACATACCATGCGCCAGAATGATGAGGTCCGAGGCTCCTCAGATATTGGGCCTCGGGCCTCATTATAATGGAGCCGAAAAGACTAGTGGAAAACCAGGCTACAACTAGTGCTACAGCGGCCTTGTGGTAAGTGGGTCTAGGATTGGGTTGGGGAATGGCGGCGAGGCAATACGGGGCCTGGGTCAGTGGTCGAGAGAGCCGATTGGGTATCAGGAGAGGTCAGGGGTTGGTGGGGGAGAGAATCGAGCGTCGGGAGAAGAGGCCAGGGTCGGGAGAAAAGGCCCAGGGGGATGGAGAGAAATTGGGGGTTGGAAGCGGCAGCGATTGGGAGGGGTTTTAAATGTGGGGTCCTCATGCTCTTCCTGGCTCCACATTCAGGCAAGTTACTTGCCTTCTTTGTTGCAGACAATCCCTAGGACTGGTTTTCCTGAATGCAGCCCGCACTGGCACTGTCTGCCTCAGAGAAAATTTATCTTGGCGAGGGGACCATAAGCAGGTGTTAGGGCCCTTATTTGCATTTGTAAAGGATGCCTTTTGTTTGGCCTTGCCCAATATGGTGGGGGGTGCATTTCCAGCTGGAAGTGTGCGCAAGCTTCCTGTTCGTCATTTTGGAGACATAGTAGGCCACTTTGCGCCTGAAAAACCAAGCACAATGCGGCCCAATTTCTAGGCCAGTCACTGCTTAAATCACTAACAGGGCATTCCACAGCCTCATAACACTGTGTAAAAAAAAATAAAAAAATTTGCCTGATCACTATCATTTAATCTTATATCTATGTTCCCTTGTTCTAGATCCCTCAATCACTGGAAACAGTTTGTTTCTATCTACTCTGTCTTATCCCTTCATAATTTTAAACACCTCTATCACCTTGCATTCCCCTCTGTTCTAATGAA